>NW_024723050.1:3750979-3758479 GCF_018991925.1 Homarus americanus | reverse complement strand
GCCCAATAACACTGAAAATGCCACTTCTTTTCTTAAATTTTTCGAACCAGCCTTTGCTGGCCTTAAAATCTTCAAATTCTGTGCCTGAAGAACCAGGTTGATCTCTCTTTAAATGTTCGTATATCTCCCTGGCTCTTTCACTAATAAATAAAGTAGAAACTGAATCACCTTTCATCTGTTTTTCCCTAATCCAGATGAGAAGTAACCTCTCAGTTTCTGCAATTAGGGATCTACTTTTAAACACTCTTGTAGATTTGTCTCTCACTTTCATTTTAAATTTTTCTTTCTGTGCAAGAATTGCCGACACAGTTGATGTCCACATGCCATATTCTTTGCATAGCACATTTGTTCTAATGCCTTCTTCATGTTTTTTATAATTTGCTGCTTAGTTTCGATTGAAATCGCTTTTCTTGATCTCTTAGGCCCCATGCTGGATTCAAACAATCTCAACACGTGATATTTTAAGTTTAAACTTGCTGTAAATAAAGAATATTTTCTTTAAAATAACACTGCACTGCACTAATGACCAATAATTTGCTTGGAAACACAGAACAAAAGCATTTAGTTGAAGAGTCTCAAGCAAGATGCTACCTCCACTGAAAAGACAGAGAGACTAATGCTTGTTTGGTGTGTTGCCAGGCTGGATGGCACGCATAAAACTAGTTTCATTACCTTCAATTATGTTCAATAATTGTTAAAATGACTAGAAAATTTAATGTTAAACTTTTAAAATTATCCCACTTTCCACTGTAATACGTACGTCATTTCGGCAAAATTATTACATTTCCATATTCTCAGAAATAAAATACAGTAGTAGTTTTGCTGAAACGTAATGTATTTCAATGGAAATTAGGATAAACTACACGAAAACAAAAGACTTTACCTAACCTTCCGAAGTTCAAGACATGTTACTCGTTTTTTTAACAGTTTTCGGTTAAAATACTGTTATATTAGTGATATTCTATTCATACTGTGCTTGATATAATACATTCACGGAAATGTAATATTTTTGCAACTACAATGCTGATGTCAACACAAGCGTGGTTACAGCGAGACTGACTGACTCAGGGAGCGCAGGAACGCAGGGTGGCGTGGCGGGCGATGTGTGTGTGTGTGTGGTGTGGTGTGGCGGGCGGTGTGCAGTGTGTGGTGTCGCGCGCAATTTGAATGTATATTCCTCCGGCGGCAATCCGTGTATTTGCAAATCCGTGTATGTTAAACCCGAGTTTGCAATGGCCAAATGTCATCAAATATTATATAATATCATAATACAGGTTGACAACCCTTTATCCGAAGTTCCAAAACCGAAAAGCTCTGAAAACCGAAAGTTTTTTGTGGAGCAATTTTTTTTTTTTTTTTTTGTGTATTAGCCCACCTGGGCACAGTTCACTGACCCACATCGGGGCTTGGGGGTGAAAATGTAATAGTAATAGTAATAATAATTATAATAATAATACAGTTGTACCCCACTTAACGCGGTCAATTGAACCCAGAGGGTCCTGCGTTAAGTGAAATCCGCGTTAAGTGAACAACAGAACATATGGGATTAATTCCAATAGAAACCGGCCCGACCCCCAAACTCCACTTTTTGAAGGCACATACCTATGTTGTAGTAAAAATAACATCTTAATTTTATGATGGTACATGCACACAATTAATACTTAAGAGAAATAGAGAAATACAGTCGCCAAGTTAATGTCCATTCAAATAATGGACTCAACTCCCTCCCCCTCTCACACTACACAGCCGGCTAACAGATGGTCGGTCGGTCCCTCCCTCCCCCCCCACCCCCCACCAACCGTCCCAAGGAGATGTGTGGGATAACCTCAAACTAAAGTTAGGAAAATATAATTGACATTGCTGGATTCCTTGTAAGACCAGGAATATTTTGAATATAAATGTCATATATTTTGGACAAAAGATAACATAGTTACCTAGAGAAAAATTTTTATCTAAAAATTGTAAGTTTAAAGCAAAATATATGATGTTTATATTCAAAATGATCACCAAATTATAAGAATTCCAGCAATGTAAATTATATTCTGACCGGGTAATTTGTATGAATTTTATGAGCTAAAACAAATATCTTCAGTTAATAAAAAAAAAATAATCTTCACGACACTATCTGTCAATCAAAGTACCCCACCTTGCCTCCCCCCCTCTTCCAACCGCGCGGTCAGTCCCAACCCTCCCCCCCACCCCCCACCAATCCTCCCTTCCAGAGTTTTTAACATTTAGTATTAAATAATACCTCAGATTAAAGTTAGGATAATATAATTGACATTGCTGGATTCCTTGTAAGACCAGGAATATTTTGAATATAAATGTCATATATTTTGGACAAAAGATACCATAGTTACCTAGAGAAAAATTTTTATCTAAAAATTGTAAGTTTAAAGCAAAATATATGATGTTTATATTCAAAATGATCACCAAATTATAAGAATTCCAGCAATGTAAATTATATTCTGACCGGGTAATTTGTATGAATTTTATGAGCTAAAACAAATATCTTCAGTTAATAAAAAAAAAAAATAATTCTTCACACGGTAACAGATGGTCGGTTGGTCCCTCCCTCCCCCCCACCCCCCACCAACCGTCCCAAGGAGATGTGTGGGATAACCACTAAATTTTAATAAATAATACCTCAAACTAAAGTTAGGATAATATAATTGACATTGCTGGATTCCTTGTAAGACCAGGAATATTTTGAATATAAATGTCATATATTTTGGACAAAAGATACCATAGTTACCTAGAGAAAATTTTTTATCTAAAAATTGTAAGTTTAAAGCAAAATATATGATGTTTATATTCAAAATGATCACCAAATTATAAGAATTCCAGCAATGTAAATTATATTCTGGCCGGGTAATTTGTATGAATTTTATGAGCTAAAACAGGCAGTCAGGCAGGGTGGCGGGTGGGGCAAATCTAAAAATAGCGTCTCGGACACTCACCCCGTATATGTGGAAAAAACCCGCGTTAAGTGAAAGCGCGTTAAGCGGGGTAAAACTGTAATAATAATAATAATAATAATGATAATACAGTATTAATAATAATTATTCATAGTAAATAAAAATTTTAATAAAAATAATAATAACAATAATACTGTAATAATAAAATAAAATAATAATAATAAAGAAATACAAGAATGAAAAAAAGATCAAAAGTGTATGTATGTATGTATGTATGTATGTATGTATGTATGTTGTTACGATATATATATACAGTGAACCCTCACTTTTCGGTCAATTGAACCCCGGTGACCCAGCGTAAAAAAATTAATGGCGTAAAATGAACAACATAACATCTGGGTTAATTGAAGTGAGGCCAGACTGACCCCTAAAACTCACTTTTTCCAGACACAATACCTAGTTGTAGTAAAAATAACTGCCAATTTTATGATGGTATGCACACACAATTAATAATTAGAGAAATATCAATAATATTAGGTTTGAACACCCATTAGTAGAAAAAGATATTGGGCACACGGGGATGGGGTTGGTTCGAGGAGAGGAGCAGATATTGGCCCTCACCTGTATCCACTTGTATCAAATTGTGTCACTATCCACCACAGAGGCTTGCAGGGCCTCTTTCAAACCCTCAAAAGTCCATATAAGTCCATATCCTCTATCATTATCACTATCACTGACTTGGGCGGCTGTGGTAGGTGGCCGGGTGAAACTTCGGTAATGTTTGATGACTGGGGCGACCTTGTCGCACCCTACTGCGCCGCTCTCCAGCGTAAAAGGTACACACACAGCGGAAGTGAGCATTCCATGTTCAGCAGGGTACCGTGAAACGTGTAAAAGTGGGACAGCGTAAGCGAGGTTGACTGTATATATATATATATATATATATATATATATATATATATATATATATATATATATATATATATATATATATATATATATATATATATATATATATATATATATATATATATATATATGTATGTATATACAGGTTGTACCTCTCTAGTCCGGCAACCTCGGGACCTGACCGGTGCCGGACCATGGAAATTCACCCTTTTCCTGGATAGATAGTGACTTGCTTGGAAGCAGTAGCACCACTTTCTCTGCATCATGGTCTCTTTGAAGACATATTGAAGGGTTAAATGTCGTATAGTAGCTTCTCAAATTTTAATTCAACGTATTTTATTGGAACACAAAAAAAAAAAAATAAAAAAAGATTTTGAAGGCGGAAACTTGAATTTCGACGGGTTTGAACGGCCCGCCAACATGCAGACGACATGCATAATCGTGTAAACAGCGTCATTTCTCTTATGTACAAAAGATTCATTATTGTTTATTATTGAATGTCTTTTTTATTGAATTAATGTTTATGTGTGCAAAATGAGCAATACAATTCATTAATAATACGTAGATTATTAAAACACACAAGGAAATGACACAGCATTGTTTTTGTTGATTACAAAACCAGTGACTGACTGGTTCTACATATAAAACTGAAGAAAATAAGACCTTGGTTGTAGCTGTAGTAAAATTAATATGGTTGTTTTAAGTAATGTTATTTAATGTTAATAAATGGAACAATAGAAGTTGCTAACGATAATGGTAAAGAAAAAAGAGAGATCGCGTACGTAAGTGCGCACACGTGAAAACATATCGCCATTACTCTATATAAGAATATGAAAGCAACACTTATTTACTGTTCATATATACAGATAGACCCCGACTTATGACGGGGTTAGGGAACCAAATCCAGGTCGTAAAGTCCGACATGGTCATAAGTCCGACATAGATAAAAAAATTTTTTTTTTTTTTTTTAATAATCTACAATGAAATACAGTACAGTAAAAGTAATGAATAATGAGGAATGGATACAGTACAGTGAAAGTAATAAATAATAAGGAATGGTTACAGAGTGACTGAGCACTTACCTTTAATGTAGTCAGCTGAATGCACATGGGGCCCCCATAATTTTCTAATTAAACATGGAGACTACATTAACTGGAATCATTTCGGTATAAAAAATGCGTGTCATTTGAAAAAAAAAATAAAAAATTGATAAAAAATCTGCGGCGGTCGTAAGTCCCGACGGTCGTAAGTCATAGCGGTCGTAAGTCATAGCAGTCGTAAGTCGGGGTCTGTCTGTATTTTAATTAATGTTTCTGAATTTGTTTTTAATGAATAAATGTTTGTGTGTGCAAAATTAACAATACAATTTATTAATAATAAGTGGAATATTAAAACACACGAGAAGACGAGACGGCTGCCGGCATTGTTTATGCTAAAGCTTACAAAACCAGTGACTGATTGGTTCTACATATAAAACTGAAGAAAATAAGACCCTGATTGTAGCTGTAGTAAAATTAATGTAAAAAAATTAATATGGTTGCTTGAAGTACCTGTAATGTTATTTAATGTTAATAAATGGAACAATATAAGTAGCTAACCATTAATGGTAAAAAAAAGTGAGACTGCGCGTATGTAAGTGCGCACATGTGAAGATATATCGTCATTACTCTACATAAGAATATGAAAGCAACACTTATTTACTGCTCATATATATTGAAGGGTTAAATGTTGTACTCTGTATAGACAAGCAGAGAGAGAGAGAGAGAGCAGCCGAACTGCCGGATGTAAACAAACCTTAATTTCCCGCGGCTTTTTTTTTTTTAAGGGGATTAGCCCACCCGGGAATAGGTCACTGACCCACATTAGGGCCTCAGGGGCAAAAATTTAATACTCCTGTAATAATAATAATAATTCAGATGAGTAAGAAAAAAGAAAAAAAAGCTGCCTATCTACCTATTGCACAAACTAAAATCGTTCCGGACCACGGGAGTTTCCGGACCACAGAATGCCGGAGAAGAGAGGTACAATCTGTATATATATATATATATATATATATATATATATATATATATATATATATATATATATATATATATATATATATATATATATATATATATATATATATATATATATATTATATATATATATATATATATACAGTTGTACCCCACTTAATGCGGTCAATAGAACCCAGAGGGTCCCGTGTTAAGTGAAATCCGCGTTAAGTGAACAACAGAACATATGGGATTAATTCCAATAGAAACCGGCCCGACCCCCAAACTCCACTTTTTGAAGACACATAACTATGTTGTAGTAAAAATAACATCTTAATTTTGTGATGGTACATGCACACAATTAATACTTAAGAGAAATAGAGAAATACAGTCGCCAAGTTAATGTCCATTCAAATAATGGACTCAACTCCCTCCCCCTCTCACACTACACTGCCGGCTCTTCCCTCTCTGAGAAATTTTTGGGGGAAAACCACTAAATTTTAATAAATAATACCTCAAACTAAAGTTAGGATAATACAATTGACATTGCTGGATTCCTTGTAAGACCAGGAATATTTTGAATATAAATATCATATATTTTGCACAAAAGATAACATAGTTACTCAGAAAAAATTTATATCTAAAATTTGTATGTCTAATGCAAAATATATGATGTTTATATTCAAAATGATCACCAAATTATAAGAATTCCAGCAATGTAAATTATATTCTGGCCGGGTAATTTGTTTGAATTTTATGAGCTAAAACAAATATCTTCAGTTAATAAAAAAAAATAATCTTCACGACACTATCTGTCAATCAAAGTACCCCACCTTGCCTCCCCCCCTCTTCCAACCGCGCAGTCAGTCCCAACCCTCCCCCCACCAAGAGAAAGAGTGGGTGAAAAAAATAAATTTTAACATTTTGTATTAAATAATACCTCAGATTAAAGTTAGGATAATATAATTGACATTGCTGGATTCCATGTAAGACCAGGAATATTTTGAATATAAACGTCATATATTTTGCACAAAAGATAACATACTTACTCAGATTAAACATTTTATCTAAAAATTTTATGTCTAATGCAAAATATATGATGTTTATATTCAAAATGATCATCAAATTATAAGAATTCCAGCAATGTAAATTATATTCTGACCGGGTAATTTGTATGAATTTTATGAGCTAAAACAAATATCTTCAGTTAATAAAAAAAAAATATTCTTCACGGGGTAACAGATGGTCGGTCGGTCCCTCCCTCCCCCCCCACCCTCCACCAACCGTCCCAAGGAGATGTGTGGGAAAACCAGAATACTTAACTTTTTTGTAATAAATAATACCTCAAACTAAAGTTAGGATAATATAATTGACATTGCTGGATTCCTTGCAAGACCAGGAATATTTTGAATATAAATGTCATATATTTTGCACAAAAGATAACATAGTTACCCAGAGAAAAAATTTCATCTAAAATTTGTGTCTAATGCAAAATATATGATGTTTATATTCAAAATGATCACCAAATTATAAGAATTCCAGCAATGTAAATTATATTCTGACCGGGTAATTTGTATGAATTTTATGAGCTAAAACAGGCAGTCCAGGCAGAGATTGGCCGGGTGGGGCAAATCTAAAAGAAATGGCGTCTCAAGACCCGACACTCACCGTGTATA
>NW_024723050.1:3706005-3750879 GCF_018991925.1 Homarus americanus | reverse complement strand
ATGAGTCAGTGGCCTGTACCCGGGTGGGCTAATCCCCGTAAAAATAATATTGAAGTGATAACCGTACATTATACCTAATGTCAGAAAATATCACTGCAGTAATAATACAGGCACAACTTTACAGTACAGTATGCATGTTTTAGTAAACGTGCCGATCCAATTTTTGTTGTGTAGTGACCAATTTCCAATTCCATTTAAACCTCCCATGAATTTCTGAAGGAATTAAATTTTCATGCCCACCTGGCTTCACTTATGCCAATTTTCCTTGACATTTAATGCTACATCTATAACGAACCCCCCCCCCCCATTTTTCTAGTCATCAAGTCAGATTTTTACATTGTATTCTATATAATTCAGCATCAATAGTCATGTTAAAGTTCAATGTACAGAACAATCTCCCCACTTCCAATTCGTGGGGTACGAGGTTCATTCAGTAGGGGCAGTTTTTTTTTTATCTACATACAGCACAAATGAAGGATAATTAAATAGATCATCTCAAATAAAATTTTATTAGGACAGACTTCTAAAATGAAAATGGAATGTTAGGGCTTTTCACAGGTATCATTTAATACTCTTCCCCTTCCTCTTCACCCTCTGCATCAACAGAGTCAACACCAACCTCTTCATAATCTTTCTCAAGAGCAGCAAGATCTTCACGAGCTTCTGTGAACTCTCCTTCCTCCATTCCCTCACCAACATACCAATGGACAAATGCACGCTTGGCATACATCAGATCAAATTTGTGATCCAATCGAGCCCAAGCTTCAGCAATGGCAGTAGTGTTTGACAGCAAGCACACTGCTCGGTATACCTTGGCCAAGTCACCACCAGGGACAACAGTGGGTGGTTGGTAGTTAATGCCAACCTTAAAGCCTGTAGGACACCAGTCCACAAATTGAATGGTTCTTTTTGTTTTTATTGTAGCAATAGCTGCATTAACATCTTTGGGCACTACATCCCCACGGAAGAGAAGACAGCACGCCATGTACTTTCCATGCCGGGGGTCACATTTTACCATCTGGTTGGCAGGTTCAAAGCAGGCATTTGTGATCTCCGATACAGAAAGCTGCTCATGGTAAGCCTTCTCTGCAGAGATTACAGGAGCATATGCAACAAGGGGAAAGTGAATTCTTGGGTAAGGCACCAAGTTTGTCTGGAACTCTGTTAGGTCTACATTAAGTGCACCATCAAATCTAAGAGAAGCAGTGATTGAGGAAACAATTTGGCCAATCAGCCTGTTGAGATTGGTGTAGCTGGGTCGTTCAATGTCCAAGTTTCTGCGGCAGATGTCATAGATGGCTTCATTGTCAACCATGAAGGCACAGTCCGAGTGTTCAAGTGTCGTATGGGTGGTCAGAATGGAGTTATAGGGCTCAACAACTGCCGTAGCAACCTGAGGAGCTGGGTAAATTGCAAATTCTAGCTTGCTCTTCTTACCATAGTCCACAGAAAGCCTTTCCATCAACAGAGAAGTAAAACCCGAGCCAGTGCCACCACCAAAGGAATGGAATATTAGGAAGCCCTGAAGACCAGTGCAGTTGTCGGCCAGCTTGCCGATGCGGTCAAGTACAATGTCAACAATTTCCTTGCCAATTGTATAATGACCACGAGCATAATTGTTTGCAGCATCTTCCTTCCCAGTGATCAACTGCTCAGGATGGAACAGCTGACGGTACACACCAGTTCTGATTTCATCTGTAGAAAGAATAAATGTCAGCCGAAAGAATTAAGAGCAATGAAGTCCTTGAACAGAGGTTACCAACTTTAATCACTGAACTAAAAGGGGATTTTGGATTAATACTTTAGTAGGTCTTCATCTACTAGATTGCCTGGTAACTCAAAATTTACAGTGAGGGAAAAATACCCATCACCCATTTAAGTGCAGTGTGGTGTTTGTCACATTTGTCAAAAGATCTGTCAGTTTCAACACCATACAGGGACAATGGATACTAGCCAGTTGCTTTAAAGGTCTATTAATATATTTAAAAAACCCAGCTACTTAAACATTTGACACTCCCACATTCACAATACAACATAATTATTAGACTGCTCAAGATTCAGAAAAATCCTTTTACGCCTACTGAAAATTTTGTGTAACCATCCTGGTCAGTTACCAAAACAGTACAGTACTAATCATTCAAATACAGGTACGAGTAAATGGGCAGGATTGTACACTGGATTTTCTTTACACAATACTGTATAATTATGCTACCAGCACATTAAAACATTTACTGCAAGCCAATCTTAAATTATGGATTCACATTTTATAGTATTGTATCAAGTAAGAATAAATGTAAAGCTCAGCAACATTCACATTCCAATAACCAAATCTATACCTTATAACAAAATTTAAACCCACTTTCAGGTTGGTGCATACCAATTTGAGTTTCAAAGTACAAAATTTTTGAAGCAGGGCTTCATGTTCAAAAAACAGTCCAGGACTTTAAAACTTGAAAAGCAGTCGAATATAACCTTACTCATTCCTCGGACATCACTGGCTAATGTTAAAAGGTCAACTACTTGAATAAACAAAGTAACCTAAAAACCAAGCAAAATGATCTTACCCCAAATCAATTATTTTGTTCAATATGGTGCATGTTTATTTACTTCAACTGCAATGTATTCACTTCAAGGAATAAAAACATTTAGGTGGGACAGATAATCATGAACCCTTCAAGATACTGTCTGCCCACAAACATTACTTGGGACCATAAAACTTTCAATAGTGCCAACTGAACATCCTTCCCGGTAGCCTGCAGCACCCCTAGCCAGTGACCATCATAACACCTTTAAGCAACTAATCGTAAATTTACCTCTTATGTTCAAACACGAAGTTAGGAAGTTTTTTTTAATCAAACCCACACAAATCTCATTCTATGGAAATCTATCCACAAACATATTTGACATTTTCCAATTTTTCCCTGAACTACTGTATTTCTAATCCCATGTAGAGAACTTAACCATACCAAGTTATCCAATTTCAAAAAATGGCAGGCTGAGGAGTCCTCAAGTGATGCAACACCAAAAGGAGTAGCAAAGCAAATTAGACTCCTGATTGTGATGGATATGGAAAGAGGCATGTAAATTTATGAGCTGAACTGTACTCCAACCAACTGACTTCTGTGTGGATGATACCAAGTTGCTGGCAAAATTATGTGCTGATGCAATAGCAATCGAGATGAATGCTTATTGTATAACCATGCCAAGAACTCTCAAATCAACCAAAGACCCAAAAAATTATTTGCATAGTAGTATAGTTATTGCCAAACTTCTAGAAATCAATGAATAACCTGAGAAGATTAATACTATTAGTCAGATTGTGAAAAAATACAGCAAGACTGGATACAACTTTGAACTCCACAAGACAATTCATTCCATTACAGCACATTCCAGACCTCCTTAAGCTCTCAAAAAGGAAAAGACCTACTGGTTCATAACAGGGGGAAAATTATGTCCTAACACTTAAGATAAAACCAGGAGCCATTTGTTATGCCAGGATTTAAAGGCACTTTTCAGGATGTAATTGGGTCAGAAAGCAGAGCAGAAAAAGAGTGCAGGAGTTAATCTGAAACAGGACTTATGGGGAGACTGGACAAGTATAGAAGTAGTCACCCAAAAAAGTCCTGTCGCGAACCACGATTCAGACGAACCCGAAGCAGTAAACACCGATACATAATTCTGTCCATAAATGCTTTTGATTCAAGAGTCTGAATCTCGGGGTTCATGGTTCACGACAGGACTTTTTTGGGTGACTGTACATACAAAAACAATGGCATGTCAACCACCCCCCCTTTATGTACCAGGTATTGTTATGGTTAGGGAAGATTGTCTGCATAACTATGTATCTAGTGAATAAACACACAAATGTCCTCACCTATAACAGTAGGTTCAAGATCAACGAACACTGCCCTGGGTACATGCTTGCCAGAACCAGTCTCACTGAAGAAAGTGCTGAAGGAGTCATCACTACTGCCAATAGCCTTGTCTGAGGGCATCTGGCCATCAGGCTGGATGCCATGCTCCAGGCAGTACAGCTCCCAACAGGCATTCCCCATCTGAACACCAGCCTGGCCTACATGGATTGAGATGCACTCACGCTGTAAATAAAAAGTCAAGTTTTGATTTCCACAACTGGTTTATTTTATTAATGTAAGTTAAAGAACTAGACACCGGTAAAGACTGCAAGGTAGATAATAAAATCAAGTACAGTAGACCCTTGCCATTAGCAAGGGACAGGTTCCAAGAAATGGCGCAAATTAGCAAAATCACAAATAGCAACATATACTACCTCTGAGCAACATCATATAACTATAACAAGCAACTGACCAGCCACAGAAGCATGCCTCCTCTAAACTGATCTATTAATGCTTCATAGGGTTATCACTGACTTCTGCCCTTTACATTTCACTAACTGACACTAGGCAGTCTTTTAGGGGCAATTTCACAAACAAGTTTTGAGAGTACAACAAGCTGCATGGGGTGACTCGTGCTGTAGGAAAGGGCTTGCAAACTAGCCACCATCTGCTTACTACAATGGTCTACTGTATTGCACTGAATAGCAAAAATACACAACCATCCCAAATGCTTGAATATCTAAATATCACAAGCTTATCCTATTACAAACCCCATAGCACTTTTATTTAAACGAAAATGCTGTAAGAAAAATCACATTGAAACCAATACTGAATATTAAATTTGTTTCTTACCCCTCTTATTATTTATGCAGTAAAGTTCAGTAGTACTCCTTTTCACATATCCATTGAGACATTGTTACATAACTATTTGACAAATTTCATAACCTAATGACAGAACACATATCGAATGACAATCTAAAATAACTGTTGGTGGTATGTCATTCTCCAATTGTTACATTCTCAAACTATATGTAGACTGTCGGTTTATTGTTCACGTCTCAACTTTATAACTTTTGTCAATCATTTCCGTTAGCATGAACGAACAGTTATTTTAGATTGCCATTCGATATGTGTTGTCATTCGGTTATGAAATTTGTCAAATAGTTATGTAACTGTCTCAACGGATATGTGAAACGGTGCATTATAAAAATGTAGATTATGTACAAACACAATGGTGACAATTTACAGGAACATAGGCTGCATTTAAGCATTCATGACATTGGAAACACTGAAGTAACAGCTCGGTCTATTCCAAGAATTTGTCATCTTAAGACACCCTATTACAATACTGTACATTTTAACTAAACTGCACAAATACTGTACATTTCGAATTGGGAAAACCCCTATTTCTTTTATAATCAATGTACCCTAAATATGCACATGCCCAGTAACCTGCTGCTCACATAAATGAAGACAATTTTAATCAGTTACAGGTATGGGTCATATTTAGAGATCGGCAGAATATATGCCCTTACAGCAGTACTGTTGGATACCATAGTCTCAAGTGGCATTCAACAAGATAGTTGTCTTGGACATGACTGATTACCATTAACGGTTTTATCAACAGGATTTTCAAATTTGCAATGCATATTTATATATATATAAAAAAACCCTGACATTTCTCAGTATGCAAAGTTTAAATTCCTGTACTTGTCTGCTCTTAAATTACCAGTCCCCCAAAAGAGGATATTTCTTGGTAAATGGAAGGACAGCAGGGTCGGGATTATCTCAAGAGAGGGTCCAACGATGTTCGCTCTACAGTTTACTAAATCGCGATATATAATTCTAAGTAATAAATGGGGGAAATTAGGTTAAGGATCTGTAGGCCAAAAATTGAATAAACTTGACTTAAGAGTTAATTATCTTACTAACTAAAGCACCAATGAACACTTGACTTGGGAACAGGCCATTTCAAGAGACACCAGATTCGGCAGCCGACACCATCCTGGGAACGTCAGACGCCACCCTCACTTGACAATCCCACACCTACATAGACCAACACCAATAATATAAGTTACATTATTAAATCTTTTCCATTATCTTAACTTTTCACATCACTAGCAACCCACTTACACTCGCCCTAGAAGTTGTAATCTGCAGCAGTCGGCTGCTTTCTTGTCCCTCGAAGAAAGACTGAGCGGGCGAGCGTGCGTGCCTGAGCAGCCACTGTGGCGCCTCTGGTGAGCAAATAACATTTGTTTACCTTGGCTGTACATTTGAAATATTTCATGCCTGATTTCCCACACAAAATAAAAAAGTTTCACTTATATAGGAGATTTTTTGATAATTTTGGTAGCCACAATGTACGAAAATCTGTAAATGAAGTCGCAATATAACCCTTTGTTCAAATATACAAAATTTCATAGCCTTCAGAATTCAAGTTCCCTATTAATGCAGCAAATATCAACCTAATAGGAGAGCAAGGAAAGTACATTGTATATTTGCATAGGATGCAACAAGGCAGTAGTAGCATTGAATTTACAGTCATATCAGCAGGACAATCTTAAGCCATGACCTATACTTGCACAAATGAAAGCTACAAGTTTTTGTCTTCATGGCAAGTGTCAAGAGCCTGATGAAGTGATCTTCAGGTTTATGAATGCCAAGCCTGTTCAAAGATGACATGAACCTTAAAAATTCATTCCTATGAAGGAAGGACGTACATACGCAACTGCCTCGATACCTGCATCAGCCGCCTCATCGTCAACGAGTAGAATTGGACCACACTCAGCACTCCAAAATCATTGAATCCACCAAGAATACTTTCACATTATGGCCATAGGTTTGTTATTTTTCAATCAATTAATATTTTGAACACCGTCTTTACCAAAACTAACCTTTAAAGCCCTTACCCAACACCAAAATCCTATTCCATAACCTCACTTGGGGTGCTGGTGCACTCCAATTTGGACTGTTTGTGCAGCTGTAGCCACCAAGTAAGGCATTGGTAAATCACTATACCCACCCCACCCTCCACTACTTCAATTTTAGTGGACAATCGGTTTGCACCAACCTCCAATTCAACTTCAACAACTTTCAAAAACCTTCCCACTTTCATTAAGATCAATAACAAATATATCACGATTCACTTTCACACCTTAACAACCAGTTTAACATACACGAAATATTAAAACTTACCATGTTGGCGTTATTATAAAGTCTTAAACGAAGTCTACGTCGAGATCACAAGGAACTGTGAACGATGCCGTCGCAATTCCTCAACGATTTCAGTTTTCAACTTGCTTGGGTTTATATACCACCCATGACGTCATAACACCAACACACTCTGATTGGTCTACGCACAATGAAGAACGCTCTCATTGGAGCAAAAGTGGCGCGAAGGTGTCGATGCTGTGTTCGAAAATTTTAAAAGTTTAACTTTTATCACAACGATAATTACATAATTTTTTCCTTTTATAATTCTTAGAGATAGTTCTCATTTTCTTAATCCAGTCTAAAATAAAGAAAGAAACAAAATTTAAATATAGTTGATGAGACGTCATATTTTACTACCAATATAAAAATGAGGTGTTTTATATTAGAAGCTACTATGATTTTGCATATTTCATTTTTGAAATACAAAATAGAGCATTCATCAACAGGATGACTAAAATTCGTATACGGTTTTTCAACGAAAACTGATACCTGTAGTCTTAACGGCTGTTGACTTATTTTTTTTACCACTATCCACTTATTACTTTACTAGCCGTTCTGACGGTTGATACACAGGTTTAATTTATTTTGAAATCAAATTTTGCTTTCATATACATAATGAAAACATATCCTTACATACGATTGTGAAGAATTCTGTTTATTACTGTTCAACCTCTTTTACGACAATCACAAGCTTAGGTACTTGATGTACCTACTGTACTCAGGTTACAGTCATCAAATACGGGGTGGTAACACCTGCTGATTTCCTCCAGATGCACTTATTCTTAGTGTTTCCAACAATGTGCTCCTGACACTGGTTACAAACTCACAAGACCAGTACTGTAGTTTGATTGAGAATATATATGGTGTAAATTAACGTCCCTGGATGGTTCAGTGATCATTTATGTCTGGTGGGAATTATTCTATGAGCTACACAGCCATCATGTCTTCAGCCTATGAACTGCACTCATTTACATTATATTAGTTAAACATTTTTTGAAATAAATATATTTATATATATATTTTTTTAGATAAATGTTCTTACATTTTTGACCATACAGTACACTACAGAATAATTCTGCTCTTCAACAGAGGACAGTGGTCAACCTATCCAAAGAGAATTTGCTTTATGGTCCCAACTATGTCGAGACAAAACTACTCAGCTGTTTGTACAATAAGTTTGGTTCATTATAAAAATTTTGTCAATGCTCATAAACAATATGTCATAAATCAAAAGGAGCAGTACCGATTTATATCAATGAGAATATTTCTTATACACTATTATACAGCTATACCTGGGGTCTGTTAGCTGCCTTTCTGTCCTTATGCACTTATAATGATGGGAGTAGAATTTTCTGAGCTTTAGCCACCATGGAATACAGAGGAGCTTCAAGTATATTTAACCACCACACACCTCTCTGTATCATGTCCTGTGTACTCTACTTTGTACACAGTTGTAGAAATAGGGTTCTTCTTCTTGGTTGTTCTCTACACCTTTTTATTTCATTTGTCATATCCCAGTTTTCTTTCAGATACATTACTATGACATTTATATGTACAGTATGTGAATGTCAGTGTACAGCCTTGTGCCAAACATTACTGTACAGTACCTCCATAGTGGATCATGGTGACAACAGATACTTAACTGTGTAGTGGATTGCTCCCCTACAAACGCCGTTTGTCGCTGAGTAGCTGACCCTTTTCGAATTCCCCAGCCTACGCCTCCAGCGCCGCCTGACGGAGCGGGGTTCAACTATCAACCCACGCCTACCCCCGCCTTATAAGACCTCACCCCGCTGTGACCACCTAGTTTTCTACCTACGGCCACCAGCAAGTAACACCTCCTCCGCTCCAGCCTGGCAGCTCCCGCTTCCGCCGGCGACCTTGGCGTCCCTCAAGCTGCGTGCCCTCCTCTGGGCACCCTCACCAACCAGCTCTCTCAACGCTTGTAACCATGCTGCCTACCCAGCACCAAGCTGCATTGTACATCCAATACAATATGTATACAGAGAGCACAATGTGAGTTTCCTTTCTCCATCCCATCCTAAGTGTGAACCAGTATCTCATAACTCTACAACTGTGCCAAATAATTTTAGTAGAGGAACTTCCTTATTTTTCATGTGTACAGTAAATCCTAAATTGAAGTACAGTACAGATGTTCTCATTCTCCAAATTTCAAATGATATATAAATCAAGTTTGTCCAGCTGACTACCACGTTTAGCAGAGTTGTACATATATGTCAGGAGCTCGAGCCTCGACCCAGACACACTTGAGAAGGGTTTTATCCAGTGTGACCCTACCAAAATGGCTAGTAAGCTGATGTGGCAAAAAATAAAATATAAAATAATGTAGAACTCTGCTTGACAGGTGAGATGGTCTGATATATGGAGATACTAAAAAGTCAGATCTAAGTTTCAGGCAAGTTAAATTTTCGTATTGTACTTTTTTACTCATGTTCATTTGCTATACTGTATTGCATATCAAAAGCCTCCTGAAGTATGTTTTTTTTCTCTCTCTCTCTCGCCCCTCAACTCTGCTGTAGCTCCTCCTGTAGTATCTGTGTTCCTTATTCTTGACATCCTTCCTTTTATCAACACCTATTTCATTTTTGTTTTTTTTAAGTTCTCAGAGTTCATTTCCTGGGAATTCCTTATTACAGTATTTCACAATTTTTTTTTATGTATGAATCTGTGTAACATTCACTTTTTCTGCTTGTGCTAATTTAATTTCCTGATCACTCTGCAAAATATATATTTTTAATATTATTTCCAGTACAGTATTTGTAGTCCATGAAAATATGAAATCTTCTTCAGCAATTACAGTACTGTATACTGTACTGTACTATATAAATGCATGCACAGTACAGTACAGTGCTACAGTCCAGATCCTTATTAAAATCTTCAGTTATCTTGTATTTAATTTAAATCCTCATTTTAGACAATGCTTCAACTGCACACAAATGATCCTGAGGAACATTCACTGAGAGGAGTTCTTTTCTATGGTCCTCCAGGATGCTACAAGACCATGTTTGTCAGGGCATTGGTCCATGAAACAAGCGTCAGTTTTTTCTCTCAAGGTGTGTCATGTTTAGGTATTATAATGATATTCCCTGTAATTGAAAGCTTAGTTTAGAGCAGGGGTGCAGTGCTGCCGGAGCTCACCGGAGTGCCGCTTGGGCACCTCTGTTTTGATCAATCAACCAATATCGCCGACGCCTTGTTCCCTCCCGGGAACTCCCCAACAGAAGTGTCTCCAGGCCATTTTATCCTTGCACACCTCACTTGCTCTTTCAAACACTCATCCTCCCCTTCCCGCTCTCTCTTCAACAAACTCTCTAATTCTTTTCTCCCAGGTGGCAATTGATCTACCCCTCCCAACATTCCCCTCTCTCTTGCTATCATAAACTTTTTTGCCAGACTGTCTTCATGCATCTTTGGCACATGTCCATGCCACCTTGAATTTGAATTGAATTGAAACAGTTTATTTAGCCAGAAAAACACAGATACAGAGTGGATAATAATAACAATATTAACATGGCTGAGCCAGTTGAGAACCTGTGCTCTCCTGTAGGCACATGATATATACAGTACATTTATCTCAAGGAAGTATTATGTAACATTTAGTATTATCTGTAATAGTACACATAGCATGATGGTAATAAGAACATCTTAGAATGTTACCACCTTTAGCACTTCAATATTTAATTATTATATTTATTTATTATTATTTTTATTTATTTTATTTTTTTGTTTTAATTTATTTTTTTATTATAAGTACATACAGCACATAAATTACAGTGGAATTGAAAAACATAAATATAATGGGGAAGCAGTACAACATGGGTTGTACAGTATTAAGGTTGAACAAGAGGACAGAGCTGTCAGGATTATGTCTAGTTGGCAAATATATTTATTGCAATGGTGATTTCTTATCTTTCTACATGATAATTTCCGATAAAACGGTTTTGATGGTAAAATAAAAACAGGTATATAAGGTAGGTTTTACAAGAAATATTTATACTTAGACAATAGATAGTTTTTAAGAGATGATTTAAAGGAAGGGAGCGTAGTCTTTGCTCGGCTGGGTGGGGGTAAGTTGTATTCCTCTTCATCCACTCCACCACACCACACTTCACACATGAAGTTATAGAAAGCTCTATATGTTACTATAAATCTATACCAATCAAGCAATCAACTTTATTTTCCATAAATACTCCTGTAATACATATACAAAACCGAATATATTCTCATATAATTAATCTCTCCTTCAGATCAGCTTACATTTTATGACTTATCAATATTATAGAAAGACTTTGATAACAGGTGCACTTCTAAACACTTAAAAACAGTACTTCCTTGCAGAAGAGCTATAGATATGACTTATATCGAAAGGATAAGCACATTAGACAACTACGGAAATTATTTTGACAGCTCCGGCACTTTAAAAATTGGCACTGCAACACTGGTTTAGACAATAATGAGACTGCAAAGTATGTACTGTATAGTTATGCCAAATACATTATAGTTATCCAGCCAAACTCTGTACATCTGAAGGGGACTTTATTATACTCGACCAGTCGACCTGGGGACTTTGTTATACTCGACAAGAGGGCTTTGTTATACTCGATTACGAGGCTTTGTTATACTCGATCAGGGGGCTTTGTTATACTCGACCAGGGGACTATGTTATACTCGATCAGCGGACTTTGTTATAGTCGATCAGGGACTTTGTTATACTCGATCAGATGACTTTTTTATACTCGATCAGCGGACTTTGTTATACTCGATGAGGGGACTTTGTTAAACTCGATCAGGGGACTTTGTTATACTCGATCAGATGACTTTTTTATACTCGATCAGGGGACTTTGTTAAACTCGATCAGGGGACTTTGTTATACTCGATCAGGTGACTTTGTTATACTCGATGAGGGGGCTTTGTTTTCCTCGATTAGAAGGCTTTGTTATAGTGGATTTGGGGCTTTTGTTATACTCGACCATGGGAATT
The DNA here is from genome assembly GCF_018991925.1 of Homarus americanus. NCBI lineage: Eukaryota > Metazoa > Arthropoda > Malacostraca > Decapoda > Nephropidae > Homarus > Homarus americanus. The sequence goes on along the minus strand of NW_024723050.1, from coordinate 3,738,807 downwards.
TGTTATACTCGATCAGGGGACTTTGTATACTCGATCAGGGGACTTTGTTATATTCGATCAGGGGCCTTTGTCATACTCGATGAGGGGGCTTTGTTATACTCGATCAGGGGACTTTGTTAGTCTCGATCAGGGGATTTTGCTATTTTCGATCAGGGGACTTTGTTATACTCAATCAGGAGACTTTGTTATACTCGATAAGAGGACTTAGTTATACTCGATCAGGGGACTTTGTTTTACTCAATCTTGGGACTTTGTTATACTCGATAAGGGGACTTTGTTCTACTCGATCAGGGGCCTTTGTTATACTCCATCAGGGGACTTTGTTATTCTCGATCAGGGGACATTGTTGTACTCGATGTGGGGCTTTTGTTATACTCGATTAGTTGACTTTCTTATACTCGATCAAGGGCCTTTGTTATACTCGATCAGGGGGCTTTGTTTTATTCGACCATGGGACTTTGTTATACTCAATAAGAGGCCTTTGTTATACTCAATCAGGGGTCTTTGTTATACTCGATGAGGGGCCTTTGTTATACTCGATCATGGGACTTTGTTATACTCGATCAGCGGACTTTGTTATACTCGATCAGGAGGCTTTGTTATACTCGATAAGGGGACTTTGTTATACTCGATCAAGGGAGTTTGTTATACGCGATCTAGGACTTTGTTACACTCGATGAGGGGCCTTTGTTATACTCGATCAGGGGTCTTCGTTATACTACATCAGGGGACTTTGTTATTCTCGATCAGGGGACTTTGTTATACTCGATGTGGGGTATTTGTTATACTCGATTAGGGGACTTTCTTATACTCGATGAGGGGCCTTTGTTATAATCCATCAGGGGGCGTTGTTATAATCGATGAGGGGACTTTGTTATACTCGACTGGGAACTTTGTTATACTTGATCAGGGGCCTTTTTCATACTCGATGAGGGGGCTTTGTTATACTCGATCAGGGGCGTTTGTTATGCTCGATGAGGGGACTTTGTTATACTCGATACAGGGGCCGTTGTTATATTCGATGAGGGGCCTTTGTTATACTCGATCAGGGGACTTTATAACACTGGATCTGGGGACTTTGTTATACTCGATGTGGGGCTTTTGTCATACTCGATTAGGGGACTTTGTTATACTCGATGAGGTGGCTTTGCTTTATTCGACCATGGGACTTTGTTATACTCAATAAGGGGCATTTGTTATACTCGATCAGGGGCCTTTGTTATACTCGATCAGGGGACATTGTTATACTCGATCAGGGGACTTTGCTTTACTCGATGTGGGGCATTTGTTATACTCGATTAGGGGACTTTATTATACTAGATCAGGAGCCTTTGCTATATTCGATCAGGGGACGATGTTATACTCGATGAGGGTACATTGTTGTACTCGATTAGGGGGCTTTGATGTAATCGATTAGGGGGCTTTGTTATACTCAACCAGGGGACTTTGTTATACTTGATAAGTGGATTTTGTTATACTCGATGAGGGGCCTTTGTTATGCTCGACCAGGCGACTTTGTTATACTCTATCAGGTGGTGTTTCTTATGCTCGATGAGGAGACTTTGTTATACTCGATCAGGGGCCTTTGTTATACTCGATCTGGGGACTTTGTTATACTCGATCAGGGCCTTTGTTATGCTCGATAAGGGGACTTTGTTATACTCGACCAGGGGCCTTTGTTATACTCGATCAGGGGACTTTGTTATACTCTACCAGGGGACTTTGTTATACTCGATCAGAAGACTTTGAAATATTCGATCAGGGGACTTTGTTATACTCGATTAGGGACATTTTTATACTCGACCAGGGGCCATTGTTATGCTCGATCAGGGGACTTTGTTATACTCTACCAGGGGACTTTGTTATACTCGATCAGAAGACTTTGAAATATTCGATCAGGGGACTTTGTTATACTCGATTAGGGACTTTGTTATACTCGACCAGGGGTGATTGTTATACTCGATCCGGGGACTTTGTAATATTCGATCAGGGCATTTTGTTATACTCGATCAGGGGACTTTGTTATATTCGATCAGGGGACTTTGTTATACTCGATGAGGGTACTTTGTTGTACTCGATTAGGGGGCTTTGTTATACTCAACCAGGGGACTTTGTTATACTTGATAAGTGGATTTTGTTATACTCGATGAGGGGGCCTTTGTTATGCTCGACCAGGCGACTTTGTTATACTCTATCAGGTGGTGTTTCTTATGCTCGATGAGGGGACTTTGTTATATTCGATCAGGGGCCTTTGTTATACTCGATCTGGGGACTTTGTTATACTCGATCAGGGGCCTTTGTTATGCTCGATAAGGGGACTTTGTTATACTCGACCAGCGGCCTTTGTTATACTCGATCAGGTGACTTTGTTATACTCGACCAGGGGACTTTGTTATACTCGATTAGAGGACTTTGTAATATTCGATCAGGGGAATTTGTTATACTCGATTAGGTACTTTGTTATACTCGACCAGGGGCCATTCTTATGCTCGATCAGTGGACTTTGTTATACTCGATCCGGGGCCGTTGTTATACTCGATGAGGGGATTTGTTATACTCGACCAGGAGGCTTTGTTATACTCGACCAGGGGGCTTGTTATACTCGACAGGTTACTTTGTTATACTTGATTAGGGACTTTGTTATACTCGATCAGGGCCTTTGTTATGCTCGATCAGGTGAGTTTTGTTATACTCGATCAGGGCGTTTGTTATGCCGATCAGGGGACTTTGTTATACTCGATCACGGGCCGTTGTTATACTCGATCTGGGGACTTTGTTATACTCGATGAGGGTTCTTTGTTATAACCGATCTTGGGACTTTGTTATACTCGATAAGGGGCCTTTGTTATACTCGATCAGGGGCTTTGTTATACTGGATCAGGGGACTTTGTTATACTGGACCAGGGAATTTGTTGTTCTCGGTAAGGGAACTTTGTTATACTCGACCAGGGAACTTTGTTATACTCGATAAAAGGACTTTTTTTTTACTCGATCAGGGGACTTTCTTATACTCGGACAGGAGACTTTGTTATAATCGATGAGGGTTCTTTGCTATAACCGATCTAGGGACTTTGTTATACTCGATAAGGGCCTTTGTTATACTCGATCAAAGGACTTTGTTAAATTCGATGAGGGGGCTTTGTTTTATTCGTCCATGGGACTTTGTTATACTCAACATGGGGTATTTGTTATACTCGATCAGGGGCCTTTGTTATACTCGATCAGGGGACTTTGTTATACTCGGACAGGAGACTTTGTTATATTCGATCAAGGGCCTTTGTTATTCTCGAATAGGGGACTTTGTTATAATCGATGAGTGTTCTTTGTTATACTCGATCTTGGGACTTTGTTATACGCGATAAGGGCCTTTGTTATACTAGATCAGAGGCTTTGTTATACTCGATCAGGGGCCTTTGTTACACTCGATAAGAGGACTTTGTTATACTCGATGAGGATTCTTTGTTATACTCGATCTTGGGACTTTGTTATACTCGATAAGGGCCCTTGTTATACTCGATCAAAGGCCTTTGTTATACTAGATCATGGGACTTTGTTATACTCGATCAGGGGACATTGTTATACTCGATGTGGGGCTTTTTTTATATTCGATTAGGGGACTTTGTTATATTCGATCAGGGGCCTTTGTTATACTCGATCAGGGGGCTTTGTTTTGTTCGACCAGGGGACTTTGTTATACTCGATCAGGGCACTATGTTATACTCGATCAGGGTTCTTTGTTATACTCGATCTTGGGACATTGTCATACTCGATCAGGGACTTTGTTATACTCGATCAGGGGACTTTGTTATACTCGATCAGCGGACTTTGTAAAAATTCGATCAGGGGACTTTGTTGTACTCGACCAGGGGACTTTGATATCCACGATAAAAGACTTTATTTATACTCGATCAGGGAGTTTGTTATACTCGATCAGGGGACTTTGTTATACTCGATCATGGGAATTTGTTATACTCGATGAGGGGGCTTTGTTTTATTCGAACAGAGAACTTTGTTATGCTCGATCTGGGGACTATGTTATACTCGATCAGGGGACTTTGTTATACTCGATAAGAGGACTTTGTTATACTTGATCAGGGGACTTTGTTTTACTCGATATTGGGAGTTTGTTACACTCGATAAGGGGCCTTTGTTATACTCGATCAGGGGCCTGTGTTATACTCGATCAGGGGACTTTGTTATTCTCGATCAGGGGATTTTGTTATACTCGATGTGGTGCTTTTGTTATACTCGATTAGTTGACTTTGTTATACTCGATTAGGGGCCCTTGTTACACTCGATGAGGGGGCTTTGTTTTATTCGACCATGAGACTTTGTTATACTCAATAAGGGGCCTTTGTTATACTCGATCAGGGGTCTTTGTTATACTCGATCAGGGGACTTTGTTATACTCGATCAGGGGACTTTGTTATACTCGATGTGGGGTATTTGTTATACTCGATTAGGGGATTTTGTTATACTCAATGAGGGGCCTTTGTTATGCTCGACCAGGCGACTTTGTTGTACTCTATCAGGTGGTGTTTCTTATGCTCGATGAGGGGACTTTGTTATACTCGACCAGGGGACTTTGTTATACTCGATCTGGGGACTTTGTTGTTATACTCGATCAGGGGCCTTTGTTATGCTCGATAAAGGGACTTTGTTATACTCGACCAGGGGCCTTTGTTATACTCGATCAGGGGACTTTGTTATGCTCACCAGGGGACTTTGTTATACTCGATCAGGGGACTTTGTTATATTCGATCAGGGGCCTTTGTTATACTCGATTAGGGACTTTGTTATACTCGACCAGGGGCCATTGTTATGCTCGATCAGGGACTTTGTTATACTGTACCAGGGGACTTTGTTCTACTCGATCAGAAGACTTTGAAATATTCGAACAGGGGACTTTGTTATACTCGATTAGGGACTTTGTTATACTCGACCAGGGGCCATTGTTATAGTCGATCCGGGGACTTTGTAATATTCGATCAGGGGATTTTGTTATACTCGATCAGGAGACTTTGTTATATTCGATCAGGGGACTTTGTTATACTCGATGAGGGTACATTGTTGTACTCGATTAGGGGGCTTTGTTGTAATCGATTAGGGGGCTTTGTTATACTCAACCAGGGGACTTTGTTATACTTGATAAGTGGATTTTGTTATACTCGATGAGGGGCCTTTGTTATGCTCGACCAGGCGACTTTCTTATACTCTATCAGGTGGTGTTTCTTATGCTCGATGAGGGGACTTTGTTATACTCGATCAGGGGCCTTTGTTATGCTCGATAAGGGAACTTTGTTATACTCGACCAGCGGCCTTTGTTATACTCGATCAGGTGACTTTGTTATACTCGACCAGGGGACTTTGTTATACTCGATCAGAGACTTTGAAATATTTGATCAGGGGACTTTGTTATACTCGATTAGGTACTTTATTATACTCAACCAGGGGCCATTCTTATGCTCGATCAGTGGACTTTGTTATACTCGATCCGTGGCCGTTGTTATACTCGATGAGGGGATTTTGTTATACTCTTTCAGGGGGCTTTGTTTTACTCGATCAGGGAATTTTTTTATACTCGATTCGGGGGGCTTTGTTATACCCAACCAGGGGCCTTTGTTATGCTCGATGAGGGATTTTTGTTATACTCGACCAGGGGCCTTTGTTATGCTCGATCATGGGACTTTGTTATACTCGATCAGGCGCTTTTGTTATATTCGATCAGGTGATTTGTTATACTCGACCAGGAGGCTTTGTTATACTCGACCAGGGGGCTTTGTTATACTCGACCAGGTTACTTTGTTATACTTGATCAGGGGACTTTGTTATACTCAATCAGGGGCCTTTGTTATGCTCGATCAGGTGAGTTTGTTATACTCGATCAGGGGCGTTTGTTATGCTCGATCAGGGGACTTTGTTGTACTCGATCACGGGCCGTTGTTATACTCGATCTGGGGACTTTGTTATACTCGATGAGGGTTCTTTGTTATAACCGATCTTGGGACTTTGTTATACTCGACCAGGGGCCTTTGTTATGCTCGATCATGGGACTTTGTTATACTCGATCAGGTGCTTTTGTTATATTCGATCAGGTGATTTGTTATACTCGACCAGGAGGCTTTGTTATACTCGACCAGGGGGCTTTGTTATACTCGACAAGGTTACTTTGTTATACTTGATTTGGGGACTTTGTTATACTCGATAAGGGGCCTTTGTTATACTAGATCAGAGGCTTTGTTATACTCGATCAGGGGCCTTTGTTACACTCGATAAGAGGACTTTGTTATACTCGATCAGGGTTCTTTGTTATACTCGATCTTGGGACATTGTTATTCTCGATCAGGGGACTCTGTTATACTCGATCAGGGGACTTTGTTATACTCGATCAGCGGACTTTGTAAAATTCGATCAGGGGACTTTGTTGTACTCGACCAGGGGACTTTGATATCCACGATAAAAAGACTTTGTTATACTCGATCAGGGGACTTTGTTTTACTCGATGAGGAACTTTGTTATACTCGATCAGGGGACTTTGTTATACTCGATGAGGGGGCTTTGTTTTATTCGACCAGAGAACTTTGTTATGCTCGATCTGGGGACTATGTTATACTCGATCCGGGATCTTTGTTATACTCGATCTTGGGACTTTGTTATACTCGATGAGGGTGACTTTGTTATTCTCGAAGAGGGGCCTTTGTTATACTCGATAATGGAACCTTGTTATAATCGATAAGCGGACTTTATTATAGTCGATCAGGAGGCTTTGATATACTCGATAAGGGTACTTTGTTATACTCGATCAAGGGAGTTTGTTATACACGATATATGACTTTGTTACACTCGATCAGAGGCCTTTGTGATACTCGATTAGGGGACTTTGATATACTCGATCAGGGGACTTTCTTATACTCGATCAGGGGCCTTTGTCATACTCGATGAGGGTTCTTTGTTATACTCGATCAGGAGACTTTGTTAGTCTCGATCAGGGGACTTTGTTATACTCGATGTGGGGCATTTGTTATACTCGATTAGGGGACTTTGTTATACTCGATGAGAGGCCTTTGTTATAATCGATCAGGGGGCGTTGTTATAATTGATGAGGGGACTTTGTTATACTCGACTGGGTACTTTCTCATACTCGTTCAAGGGACTTTGTTATACTCGGTCAGGGGACTTTGTTATATTCGACGAGGGGACTTGTTATACTCGATCAGGGGACTTTGTTATTCTCGATCAGGGGACTTTGTTATACTCGATCAGGGGACTTTGTTATACTCGATAAGAGGACTTTGTTATACTTGATCAGGGGACTTTGTTTTACTCGATATTGGGAGTTTGTTACACTCGATAAGGGGCCTTTGTTATCCTCGATCAGGGGACTTTGTTATTCTCGATCAGGGGATTTTGTTATACTCGATGTGGTGCTTTTGTTATACTCGATTAGTTGACTTTGTTATACTCGATTAGGGGCCCTTGTTACCCTCGATGAGGGGGCTTTGTTTTATTCGACCATGAGACTTTGTTATACTCAATAAGGGGCCTTTGTTATACTCGATCAGTGGTCTTTGTTATACTCGATCAGGGGACTTTGTTATACTCGATGTGGGGTATTTGTTATACTCGATTAGGGGACTTTGTTATACACGATGAGGGGCCTTTGTTATAATCCATCAGGGGGCATTGTTATAATCGATGAGGGGACTTTGTTATACACGACTGGGGACTTTGTTATACTCGATCAGGGGCTTTTTCATACTCGATGAGGGGGCTTTGTTATAGTCGATCAGGGGCGTTTGTTATGCTCGATGAGGGGACTTTGTTATACTCGATACAGGGGCCGTTGTTATACTCGATGTGGGGCCTTTGTTATACTCGATTAGGGGAATTTGTAACACTGGATCAGGGGACTTTGTTATACTCGATGTGGGGCTTTTGTTATACACGATTAGGGGACTTTGTTATACTCTATGAGGTGGCTTTGCTTTATTCGACCATGGGACTTTGTTATACTCAATAAAGGGCATTTGTTATACTCGATCAGGGGACATTGTTATACTCGATCAGGGTGCTTTGCTTTACTCGATGTGGGGCATTTGTTATACTCGATTAGGGGACTTTATTATACTAGATCAGGAGCCTTTGCTATATTCGATCAGGGGACTTTGTTATACTCGATGAGGGTACTTTGTTGTACTCGATTAGGGGGCTTTGTTGTAATCGATTAGGGGGCTTTGTTATACTCAACCAGGGGACTTTGTTATACTTGATAAGAGGATTTTGTTATACTCGATGAGGGGCCTTTGTTATGCTCGACCAGGCGACTTTGTTATACTCTATCAGGTGGTGTTTCTTATGCTCGATAAGGGGACTTTGTAATACTCGATCAGGGGCCTTTGTTATACTCGATCTGGGGACTTTGTTATACTCGATCAGGGGCCTTTGTTATACTCGATCTGGGGATTTTGTTATACTCGATCAGGGGCCTTTGTTATGCTCGATAAGGGAACTTTGTTATACTCGACCAGCGGCCTTTGTTATACTCGATCAGGTGACTTTGTTATACTCGACCAGGGGACTTTGTTATACTCGATGAGAGACTTTGTAATATTTGATCAGGGGACTGTGTTATACTCGATTAGGTACTTTGTTATACTCGACCAGGGGCCATTCTTATGCTCGATCAGTGGACTTTGTTATACTCGATCCGGGGCCGTTGTTATACTCGATCCGGGGCCGTTGTTATACTCGATCAGGGAATTTTTTTATACTCGATCAGGGGCCTTTGTTATGCTCGATTAGGGAACTTTGTTATACTCGACCAGGGGCCTTTGTTATGCTCGATCATGGGACTTTGTTATACTCGATCAGGCGCTTTCGTTATATTCGATCAGGTGATTTGTTATACTCGACCAGGAGGCTTTGTTATACTCGACCAGGGGGCTTTGTTATACTCGACCAGGTTACTTTGTTATACTTGATCAGGGGACTTTGTTATACTCGATCAGGGGCCTTTGTTATGCTCGATCAGGTGAGTTTGTTATACTCGATCAGGGGCATTTGTTATGCTCGATAAGGGGACTTTGTTATACTCGATCACGGGCCTTTGTTATACTCGATCTGGGGAGTTTGTTATACTCGATGAGGGTTCTTTGTTATAACCGATCTTGGGACTTTGTTATACTCGATAAGGGGCCTTTGTTATACTCGACCAGGGAACTTTGTTATACTCGATAAAAGGACTTTGTTTTACTCGATCAGGGGACTTTCTTATACTCGGACAGGAGACTTTGTTATAATCGATGAGGGTTCTTTGCTATAACCGATCTAGGGACTTTGTTATACTCGATAAGGGCCTTTGTTATACTCGATCAACGGACTTTGTTAAACTCGATCAGGGGACTTTGTTATACTCGATCAGGGGACTTTGTTATATTCGATCAGGGGCCTTTGTTATACTCGATGAGGGGGCTTTGTTTTATTCGTCCATGGGACTTTGTTAAACTCAACATGGGGTATTTGTTATACTCGATCAGGGGCCTTTGTTATACTCGATCAGGGGACTTTGTTATACTCGGACAGGAGACTTTGTTATAATCGATCAAGGGCCTTTGTTATTCTCGAATAGGGGACTTTGTTATAATCGATGAGGGTTCTTTGTTATACTCGATCTTGGGACTTTGTTATACGCGATAAGGGGCCTTTGTTATACTAGATCAGAGGCTTTGTTATACTCGATCAGGGGCCTTTGTTATACTCGATAAGAGGACTTTGTAATACTCGATGAGGATTCTTTGTTATACTCGATCTTGGGACTTTGTTATACTCGATAAGGGCCCTTGTTATACTCGATCAAAGGCCTTTGTTATACTAGATCATGGGACTTTGTTATACTCGATCAGGGGACATTGTTATACTCGATGTGGGGCTTTTTTTATACTCGATTAGGGGACTTTGTTATATTCGATCAGGGGCCTTTGTTATACTCGATCAGGGAGCTTTGTTTTGTTCGACCAGGGGACTTTGTTATTCTCGATCAGGGGACTGTTATATTCGATCAGGGTTCTTTGTTATACTCGATCTTGGGACATTGTTATACTCGATCAGGGGACTTTGTTATACTCGATCAGGGGACTTTGTTATACTCGATCAGCGGACTTTGTAAAATTCGATCAGGGGACTTTGTTGTACTCGACCAGGGAACTTTGATATCCACGATAAAAAGACTTTGTTATACTCGATCAGGGGAATTTGTTTTACTCGATCAGGGACTTTGTTATACTCGATCAGGGGACTTTGTTATACTCGAACATGGGACTTTGTTATACTCGATGAGGGGCTTTGATTTATTCGACCAGAGAACTTTGTTATGCTCGATCTGGGGACTATGTTATACTCGATCAGGGATCTTTGTTATACTCGATCTTGGGACTTTGTTATACTCGATCAGGGTGACTTTGTTATACTCGATGAGGGGCCTTTGTTATACTCGATAATGGAACCTTGTCATACTCGATAAGCGGACTTTATTATAGTCGATCAGGAGGCTTTGTTATACTCGATAAGGGTACTTTGTTATACTCGATCAAGGGAGTTTGTTATACACGATATATGACTTTGTTACACTCGATCAGAGGCCTTTGTTATACTCGATTAGGGGACTTTGATATACTCGATCAGGGGACTTTGTTATACTCGATCAGGGGCCTTTGTCATACTCGATGAGGGTTCTTTGTTATACTCGATCAGGAGACTTTGTTAGTCTCGATCAGGGGACTTTGTTATACTCGATGTGGGGCATTTGTTATACTCGATTAGGGGACTTTGTTATAATCGATCAGGGGGCGTTGTTATAATCGATGAGGGGACTTTGTTATACTCGACTGGGTACTTTCTCATACTCGATCAAGGGACTTTGTTATACTCGGTCAGGGGACTTTGTTATATTCGATGAGGGGACTTTGTTATACTCGATATTGGGAGTTTGTTATACTCGATAAGGGGCCTTTGTTATACTCGTTGAGGGGCCTTTGTTATACTCGATCAGGGGACTTTGTTATTCTCGATCAGGGGACTTTGTTATACTCGATCAGGGGACTTTGTTATACTCGATAAGAGGACTTTGTTATACTTGATCAGGGGACTTTGTTTTACTCGATATTGGGAGTTTGTTACACTCGATAAGGGCCCTTTGTTATACTCGATCAGGGGCCTTTGTTATACTCGATCAGGGGACTTTGTTAATCTCGATCAGGGGACTTTGTTATACTCGATGTGGGGCTTTTGTTATCCTCGATTAGTTGACTTTGTTATACTCGATTAGGGGCCCTTGTTACACTCGATCAGGGGGCTTTGTTTTATTCGACCATGAGACTTTGTTATACTCAATAAGGGGCCTTTGTTATACTCGATCAGGGGTCTTTGTTATACTCGATCAGGGGACTTTGTTATACTCGATCAGGGGACTTTGTTATACTCGATGTGGGGTATTTGTTATACTCGATTAGGGGACTTTGTTATACTCGATGAGGAGCCTTTGTTATAATCCATCAGGGGGCATTGTTATAATCGATGAGGGGACTTTGTTATACTCGACTGGGGACTTTGTTATACTCGATCAGGGGCCTTTTCATACTCGATGAGGGGGCTTTGTTATAGTCGATCAGGGGCGTTTGTTATGCTCGATGAGGGGACTTTGTTATACTCGATACAGGGGCCGTTGTTATACTCGATGAGGGGCCTTTGTTATACTCGATCAGGGGACTTTTTAACACTGGATCATGGGACTTTGTTATACTCGATGTGGGGCTTTTGTTATACTTGATTAGGGGACTTTGTTATACTCGATGAGGTGGCTTTGCTATATTCGATCAGGGGACTTTGTTATACTCGTTGAGGGTACTTTGTTGTACTCGATTAGGGGGCTTTGTTGTAATCGATTAGGGGGCTTTGTTATACTCAACCAGGGGACTTTGTTATACTTGATAAGTGGATTTTGTTATACTCGATGAGGGGGCTTTGTTATGCTCGACCAGGCGACTTTGTTATACTCTATCAGGTGGTGTTTCTTATGCTTGATGAGGGGACTTTGTTATACTCGACCAGGGGCCTTAGTTATACTCGATCAGGGGCCTTTGTTATGCTCGAAAAGGGGACTTTGTTATACTCGACCAGGGGCCTGTGTTATACTCGATCAGGGGACTTTGTTATACTCTATCCAGGGGACTTTGTTATACTCAATCAGAAGACTTTGAAATATTCGATCAGGGGACTTTGTTATAGTCGATTAGGGACTTTGTTATACTCGACCTGGTGCCATTGTTATGCTCGATCAGGGGACTTTGTTATACTCTACCAGGGGACTTTGTTCTACTCGATCAGAAGACTTTGAAATATTCGATCAGGGGACTTTGTTATACTCGATTAGGGACTTTGTTATACTCGACCAGGGGCCATTGTTATACTCGATCCGGGGACTTTGTAATATTCGATCAGGGGATTTTGTTATACTCGATCAGGGGACTTTGTTATATTCGATCAGGGGACTTTGTTATACTCGATGAGGGATACTTTGTTGTACTCGATTAGGGGGCTTAGTTGTAATCGATTAGGGGGCTTTGTTATACTCAACCAGGGGACTTTGTTATACTTCATAAGTGGATTTTGTTATACTCGATGAGGGGGCCTTTGTTATGCTCGACCAGGCGACTTTGTTATACTCTATCAGGTGGTGTTTCTTATGCTCGATGAGGGGACTTTGTTATATTCGATCAGGGGCCTTTGTTATACTCGATCTGGGGACTTTGTTATACTCGATCAGGGGCCTTTGTTATGCTCGATAAGGGGACTTTGTTATACTCGACCAGCGGCCTTTATTATACTCGATCAGGTGACTTTGTTATACTCGACCAGGGGACTTTGTTATACTCGATCAGAGGACTTTGTAATATTCGATCAGGGGAATTTGTTATACTCGATTAGGTACTTTGTTATACTCGACCAGGGGCCATTCTTATGCTCGATCAGTGGACTTTGTTATACTCGATCCGGGGCCGTTGTTATACTCGATGAGGGGATTTGTTATACTCGACCAGGAGGCTTTGTTATACTCGACCAGGGGGCTTTGTTATACTCGACCAGGTTACTTTGTTATACTTGATTAGGGGACTTTGTTATACTCGATCAGGGGCCTTTGTTATGCTCGATCAGGTGAGTTTGTTATACTCGATCAGGGGCGTTTGTTATGCTCGATCAGGGGACTTTGTTATACTCGATCACGGGCCGTTGTTATACTCGATCTGGGGACTTTGTTATACTCGATGAGGGTTCTTTGTTATAACCGATCTTGGGACTTTGTTATACTCGATAAGGGGCCTTTGTTATACTCGATCAGGGGCTTTGTTATACTGGATCAGGGGACTTTGTTATACTGGACCAGGGAATTTGTTGTTCTCGGTAAGGGAACTTTGTTATATTCGATGAGGGGAATTTGTTATACTCGATCAGGGTACTTCGTTGTACTCGATTAGGGGCCTTTGTTATAGAAGATGAGGGGCCTTTATTGTACTCGATCAGGGGACTTTGTTGTACTCGTTCAGGGGACTTTGTTATACTCGACCAGGGAACTTTGTTATACTCGATAAAAGGACTTTGTTTTACTCGATCAGGGGACTCCTCTTATACTCGGACAGGAGACTTTGTTATACTCAACATGGGGTATTTGTTATACTCGATCAGGGGCCTTTGTTATACTCGATCAGGGGACTTTGTTATACTCGGACAGGAGACTTTGTTATATTCGAAGAAGGGCCTTTGTTATTCTCGAATAGGGGACTCTGTTATAATCGATGAGGGTTCTTTGTTATACTCGATCTTGGGACTTTGTTATACGCGATAAGGGGCCTTTGTTATACAAGATGAGGGGCCTTTATTGTACTCGATCAGTGGACTTTGTTGTACTCGTTCAGGGGACTTTGTTATACTCGACCAGGGAACTTTGTTATACTCGATAAAAGGACTTTGTTTTACTCGATCAGGGGACTCCTCTTATACTCGGACAGGAGACTTTGTTATACTCAACATGGGGTATTTGTTATACTCGATCAGGGGCCTTTGTTATACTCGATCAGGGGACTTTGTTATACTCGGACAGGAGACTTTGTTATATTCGATCAAGGGCCTTTGTTATTCTCGAATAGGGGACTCTGTTATAATCGATGAGGGTTCTTTGTTATACTCGATCTTGGGACTTTGTTATACGCGATAAGGGGCCTTTGTTATACTAGATCAGAGGCTTTGTTATACTCGATCAGGGGCCTTTGTTACACTCGATAAGAGGACTTTGTTATACTCGATGAGGATTCTTTGTTATACTCGATCTTGGGACTTTGTTATACTCGATTAGGGGCCTTTGTTATACAAGATGAGGGGCCTTTATTGTACTCGATCAGGGGACTTTGTTGTACTCGTTCAGGGGACTTTGTTATACTCGACCAGGGAACTTTGTTATACTCGATAAAAGGACTTTGTTTTACTCGATCAGGGGACTCCTCTTATACTCGGACAGGAGACTTTGTTATACTCAACATGGGGTATTTGTTATACTCGATCAGGGGCCTTTGTTATACTCGATCAGGGGACTTTGTTATACTCGGACAGGAGACTTTGTTATATTCGATCAATGGCCTTTGTTATTCTCGAATAGGGGACTCTGTTATAATCGATGAGGGTTCTTTGTTATACTCGATCTTGGGACTTTGTTATACGCGATAAGGGGCCTTTGTTATACTAGATCAGTGGCTTTGTTATACTCGATCAGGGGCCTTTGTTACACTCGATAAGAGGACTTTGTTATACTCGATGAGGATTCTTTGTTATACTCGATCTTGGGACTTTGTTATACTCGATAAGGGCCCTTGTTATACTCGATCAAAGGCCTTTGTTATACTAGATCATGGGACTTTGTTATACTCGATCAGGGGACATTGTTATACTCGATGTGGGGCTTTTTTTATATTCGATTAGGGGACTTTGTTATATTCGATCAGGGGCCTTTGTTATACTCGATCAGGGGGCTTTGTTTTGTTCGACCAGGGGACTTTGTTATACTCGATCAGGGCACTATGTTATACTCGATCAGGGTTCTTTGTTATACTCGATCTTGGGACATTGTTATACTCGATCAGCGGACTTTGTAAAATTCGATCAGGGGACTTTGTTGTACTCGACCAGGGGACTTTGATATCCACGATAAAAAGACTTTGTTATACTCGATCAGGGGACTTTGTTTTACTCGATCAGGGAGTTTGTTATACTCGATCAGGGGACTTTGTTATACTCGATCATGGGACTTTGTTATACTCGATGAGGGGGCTTTGTTTTATTCGACCAGAGAACTTTGTTATGCTCGATCTGGGGACTATGTTATACTCGATCAGGGATCTTTGTTATACTCGATCTTGGGACTTTGTTATACTCGATCAGGGTGACTTTGTTATACTCGATGAGGGGCCTTTGTTATACTCGATAATGGAACCTTGTTATACTCGATAAGCGGACTTTATTATAGTCGATTAGGAGGCTTTGTTATACTCGATAAGGGTACTTTGTTATACTCGATCAAGGGAGTTTGTTATACACGATATATGACTTTGTTCCACTCGATCAGAGGCCTTTGTTATACTCGATTAGGGGACTTTGATATACTCGATCAGGGGACTTTGTTATACTCGATTAGGGGCCTTTGTCATACTCGATGAGGGTTCTTTGTTATACTCGATCAGGAAACTTTGTTAGTCTCGATCAGGGGACTTTGTTATACTCGATGTGGGGCATTTGTTATACTCGATTAGGGGACTTTGTTATACTCGATGAGGGGCCTTTGTTATAATCGATCAGGGGGCGTTGTTATAATCGATGAGGGGACTTTGTTATACTCGACTGGGTATTTTCTCATACTCGATCAAGGGACTTTGTTATACTCGGTCAGGGGACTTTGTTATATTCGATGAGGGGACTTTGTTATACTCAATATTGGGAGTTTGTTATACTCGATATGGGGCCTTTGTTATACTCGATGAGGGGCCTTTGTTATACTCGATCAGGGGACTTTGTTATTCTCGATCAGGGGACTTTGTTATACTCGATCAGGGGACTTTGTTATACTCGATAAGAGGACTTTGTTATACTTGATCAGGGGACTTTGTTTTACTCGATATTGGGAGTTTGTTACACTCGATAAGGGCCCTTTGTTATACTCGATCAGGGGCCTTTGTTATACTCGATCAGGGGACTTTGTTATTCTCGATCAGGGATTTTGTTATACTCGATGTGGTGCTTTTGTTATACCTGATTAGTTGACTTTGTTATACTCGATTAGGGCCCTTGTTACACCTGAGGGGGGGACTTTGTTATACTCGATGAGGGTACTTTGTTGTACTCGATTAGGGGGCTTTGTTGTAATCGATTAGGGGGCTTTGTTATACTCAACCAGGAGACTTTGTTATACTTGATAAGTGGATTTTGTTATACTCGATGAGGGGCCTTTGTTATGCTCGACCAGGCGACTTTGTTATACTCTATCAGGTGGTGTTTCTTATGCTCGATGAGGGGACTTTGTTATACTCGACCAGGGGCCTTTGTTATACTCGATCAGGGGCCTTTGTTATGCTCGATAAGGGGACTTTGTTATACTCGACCAGGGGCCTGTGTTATACTCGATCAGGGGACCTTGTTATACTCTATCCAGGGGACTTTGTTATACTCAAGCAGAAGACTTTGAAATATTCGATCAGGGGACTTTGTTATAGTCGATTAGGGACTTTGTTATACTCGACCTGGGGCCATTGTTATGCTCGATCAGGGGACTTTGTTATACTCTACCAGGGGACTTTGTTCTACTCGATCAGAAGACTTTGAAATATTCGATCAGGGGACTTTGTTATACTCGATTAGGAACTTTGTTATACTCGACCAGGGGCCATTGTTATACTCGATCCGGGGACTTTGTAATATTCGATCAGGGAATTTTGTTATACTCGATCAGGGGACTTTGTTATATTCGATCAGGGGACTTTGTTATACTCGATGAGGGTTCATTGTTGTACTCGATTAGGGGGCTTTGTTGTAATCGATTAAGGGGCTTTGTTATACTCAACCAGGGAACTTTGTTATACTTGATAAGTGGATTTTGTTATACTCGATGAGGGGCCTTTGTTATGCTCGACCAGGCGACTTTGTTATACTCTATCAGGTGGTGTTTCTTATGCTCGATGAGGGGACTTTGTTATACTCGATCAGGGGCCTTTGTTATACTCGATCTGGGGACTTTGTTATACTCGATCAGGGGCCTTTGTTATACTCGATCAGGTGACTTTGTTAAACTCCACCAGGGGACTTTGTTATACTCGATCAGAGGACTTTGTAATATTTGATTAGGGGACTTTGTTATACACGATTAGGTACTTTGTTATACTCGACGAGATGCCATTCCTATGCTCGATCAGTGGACTTTGTTAAACTCGATCCGGGGCCGTTGTTATACTCGATGAGAGGATTTTGTTATACTCTTTCAGGGGGCTTTGTTTTACTCGATCAGGGAATTTTTTTTATACTCGATCCGGGGGCTTTGTTATACCCAACCAGGGGCCTTTGTTATGCTCGATGAGGGAACTTTGTTATACTCGACCAGGGGCCTTTGTTATGCTCGATCATGGGACTTTGTTATACTCGATCAGGCGCTTTTGTTATATTCGATCAGGTGATTTGTTATAATCGACGAGGAGGCTTTGTTATACTCGACCAGGGGGCTTTGTTATACTCGACCAGGTTACTTTGTTATACTTGATCAGGGGACTTTGTTATACTCGATCAGGGGCCTTTGTTATGCTCGATCAGGTGAGTTTGTTATACTCGATCAGGGGCGTTTGTTATGCTCGATAAGGGGACTTTGTTATACTCGATCACGGGCCGTTGTTATACTCGATCTGGGGACTTTGTTATACTCGATGAGGGTTCTTTGTTATAACCGATCTTGGGACTTTCTTATACTCGATAAGGGGCCTTTGTTATCCTCGATAATGGGACTTTGTTATACTCGATAAGGGGACTTTGTTATACTCGATCAAGGGAGTTTGTTATACACGATATATGACTTTGTTACACTCGATCAGAGGCCTTTGTATACTCGATTAGGGGACTTTGTTATACCCGATCAGGGTTCTTTGTTATACTCGATCAGGGGACATTGTTAGTCTCGATCAGGGGACTTTGTTATACTCGATGTGGGGACTTTGTTAAACTCGATCAGGGGCCTTTGATATAATCGATCAGGGGGCGTTGTTATAATCGATGAGGGGACTTTGTTATACTCGATTAGGGGACTTTGTTATACTCGACCAGGGGCCATTCTTATGCTCGATCAGGGGACTTTATTATACTCGATCCGCGGCCGTTGTTATACTCGATAAGGGGCCTTTGTTATACTCGATGAGGGGCCTTTGTTATACTCGATCAGGGGACTTTGTTATTCTCTATCAGGGGACTTTGTTATACTCGATCAGGGGACTTTGTTATACTCGATAAGAGGACTTTGTTATACTTGATCAGGGGACTTTGTTTTACTCGATATTGGGAGTTTGTTACACTCGATAAGGGGCCTTTGTTATACTCGATCAGGGGCCTTTGTTATTCTCTATCAGGGGACTTTGTTATACTCGATCAGGGGACTTTGTTATACTCGATAAGAGGACTTTGTTATACTTGATCAGGGGACTTTGTTTTACTCGATATTGGGAGTTTGTTACACTCGATAAGGGGCCTTTGTTATACTCGATCAGGGGCCTTTGTTATACTCGATCAGGGGACTTTGTTATTCTCGATCAGGGGATTTTGTTATACTCGATGGGGCTTTTGTTATACTCGATCAGGGGTCTTTGTTACACTCGATCAGGGGGCTTTGTTTTACTCGATCAATAAGGGGCCTTTGTTATACTCGATCAGGGGTCTTTGTTATACTCGATCAGGGGACTTTGTTATACTCGATCAGGGGACTTTGTTATTCTCGATGTTAATTATTTGTTACTATAGTTAGGGACTTTCTTATACTCGATGAGGGGCCTTTGTTATAATCCATCAGGGGGCGTTGTTATAATCGATGAGGGGACTTTGTTATACTCGACTGGGAACTTTGTTATACTTGATCAGGGGCCTTTTTCATACTCGATGAGGGGGCTTTGTTATACTCGATCAGGGGCGTTTGTTATGCTCGATGAGGGGACTTTGTTATACTCGATACAGGGGCCGTTGTTATTTTCGATGAGGGGCCTTTGTTATACTCGATCAGGGGACTTTGTAACACTGGATCTGGGGACTTTGTTATACTCGATGTGGGGCTTTTGTCATACTCGATTAGGGGACTTTGTTATACTCGATGAGGTGGCTTTGCTTTATTCGACCATGGGACTTTGTTATACTCAATAAGGGGCATTTGTTATACTCGATCAGGGGCCTTTGTTATACTCGATCAGGGGACATTGTTATACTCGATCAGGGGACTTTGCTTTACTCGATGTGGGGCATTTGTTATACTCGATTAGGGGACTTTATTATACTAGATCAGGAGCCTTTGCTATATTCGATCAGGGGACGATGTTATACTCGATGAGGGTACATTGTTGTACTCGATTAGGGGGCTTTGATGTAATCGATTAGGGGGCTTTGTTATACTCAACCAGGGGACTTTGTTATACTTGATAAGTGGATTTTGTTATACTCGATGAGGGGCCTTTGTTATGCTCGACCAGGCGACTTTGTTATACTCTATCAGGTGGTGTTTCTTATGCTCGATGAGGAGACTTTGTTATACTCGATCAGGGGCCTTTGTTATACTCGATCTGGGGACTTTGTTATACTCGATCAGGGCCTTTGTTATGCTCGATAAGGGGACTTTGTTATACTCGACCAGGGGCCTTTGTTATACTCGATCAGGGGACTTTGTTATACTCTACCAGGGGACTTTGTTATACTCGATCAGAAGACTTTGAAATATTCGATCAGGGGACTTTGTTATACTCGATTAGGGACTTTGTTATACTCGACCAGGGGCCATTGTTATGCTCGATCAGGGGACTTTGTTATACTCTACCAGGGGACTTTGTTCTACTCGATCAGAAGACTTTGAAATATTCGATCAGCGGACTTTGTTATACTCGATTAGGGACTTTGTTATACTCGACCAGGGGCCATTGTTATACTCGATCCGGGGACTTTGTAATATTCGATCAGGGGATTTTGTTATACTCGATCAGGGGACTTTGTTATATTCGATCAGGGGACTTTGTTATACTCGATGAGGGTACATTGTTGTACTCGATTAGGGGGCTTTGTTGTAATCGATTAGGGGGCTTTGTTATACTCAACCAGGGGACTTTGTTATACTTGAAAAGTGGATTTTGTTATACTCGATGAGGGGCCTTTGTTATGCTCGACCAGGCGACTTTGTTATACTCGATCAGGGGCCTTTGTTATACCCGATCTGGGGATTTTGTTATACTCGATCAGGGGCCTTTGTTATGCTCGATAAGGGAACTTTGTTATACTCGACCAGCGGCCTTTGTTATACTCGATCAGGTGACTTTGTTATACTCGACCAGGGGACTTTGTTATACTCGATCAGAGGACTTTGTAATATTCGATCAGGGGACTTTGTTATACTCGATTAGGTACTTTGTTATACTCGACCAGGAGCCATTCTTATGCTCGATCAGTGGACTTTGTTATACTCGATCCGGGGCCGTTGTTATACTCGATGAGGGGATTTTGTTATACTCTTTCAGGGGGCTTTGTTTTACTCGATCAGGGAATTTTTTTATACTCGATCCGGGGGCTTTGTTATACCCAACCAGGGGCCTTTGTTATGCTCGATGAGGGAACTTTGTTATACTCGACCAGGGGCCTTTGTTATGCTCGATCATGGGACTTTGTTATACTCGATCAGGCGCTTTCGTTATATTCGATCAGGTGATTTGTTATACTCGACCAGGAGTCTTTGTTATACTCGACCAGGGGGCTTTGTTATACTCGACCATGTAACTTTGTTATACTTGAATAGGGGACTTTGTTATACTCGATCAGGGGCCTTTGTTATGCTCGATCAGGTGAGTTTGTTATACTCGATCAGGGGCGTTTGTTATGCTCGATAAGGGGACTTTGTTATACTCGATCACGGGCCGTTGTTATACTCGATCTGGGGACTTTGTTATACTCGATGAGGGTTCTTTGTTATAACCGATCTTGGGACTTTGTTATACTCGATAAGGGGCCTTTGTTATACTCGATCAGGGGCTTTGTTATAATGGATCAGGGGACTTTGTTATACTGGACCAGGGGACTTTGTTGTTCTCGGTAAGGGAACTTTGTTATATTCGATTAGGGGAATTTGTTATACTCGATCAGGGTACTTCGTTGTACTCGATTAGGGGCCTTTGTTATACAAGATGAGGGGCCTTTATTGTACTCGATCAGGGGACTTTGTTGTACTCGATCAGGGGACTTTGTTATACTCGACCAGGGAACTTTGTTATACTCGATAAAAGGACTTTGTTTTACTCGATCAGGGGACTTTCTTATACTCGGACAGGAGACTTTGTTATAATCGACGAGGGTTCTTTGCTATAACCGATCTAGGGACTTTGTTATACTCGATAAGGGCCTTTATTATACTCGATCAAAGGACTTTGTTAAACTCGATCAGGGGGCTTTGTTTTATTCGTCCATGGGACTTTGTTATACTCAACATGGGGTATTTGTTATACTCGATCAGGGGCCTTTGTTATACTCGATCAGGGGACTTTGTTATACTCGGACAGGAGACTTTGTTATATTCGATCAAGGGCCTTTGTTATTCTCGAATAGGGGACTTTGTTATAATCGATGAGGGTTCCTTGTTATACTCGATCTTGGGACTTTGTTATACGCGATAAGGGGCCTTTGTTATACTAGATCAGAGGCTTTGTTATACTCGATCAGGGGCCTTTGTTACACTCGATAAGAGGACTTTGTTATACTCGATGAGGATTCTTTGTTATACTCGATCTTGGGACTTTGTTATACTCGATAAGGGCCCTTGTTATACTCGATCAAAGGCCTTTGTTATACTAGATCATGGGACTTTGTTATACTCGATCAGGGGACATTGTTATACTCGATGTGGGGCTTTTTTTATACTCGATTAGGGGACTTTGTTATATTCGATCAGGGGCCTTTGTTATATTCGATCAGGGGGCTTTGTTTTGTTCGACCAGGGGACTTTGTTATACTCGATCAGGGCACTATGTTATACTCGATCAGGGTTCTTTCTTATACTCGATCTTGGGACATTGTCATACTCGATCAGGGACTTTGTTATACTCGATCAGGGGACTTTGTTATACTCGATCAGCGGACTTTGTAAAATTCGATTAGGGGACTTTGTTGTACTCGACCAGGGGACTTTGATATCCACGATAAAAAGACTTTGTTATACTCGATCAGGGGACTTTGTTTTACTCGATCAGGGACTTTGTTATGCTCGATCAGGGGACTTTGTTATACTCGATCATGGTACTTTGTTATACTCGATGAGGGGGCTTTGTTTTATTCGACCAGAGAACTTTGTTATGCTCGATCTGGTGACTATGTTATACTCGATCAGGGATCTTTGTTATACTCGATCTTGGGACTTTGTTATACTCGATGAGGGTGGCTTTGTTATACTCGATGAGGGGCTTTTGTTATACTCGATAATGGAACCTTGTTATACTCGATAAGCGGACTTTATTATAGTCGATCAGGAGGCTTTGTTATTCTCGATAAGGGTACTTTGTTATACTCGATCAAGGGAGTTTGTTATACACGATATATGACTTTGTTACACTCGATCAGAGGCCTTTGTTATACTCGATTAGGGGACTTTGATATACTCGATCAGGGGACTTTCTTATACTCGATCAGGGGCCTTTGTCATACTCGATGAGGGTTCTTTGTTATACTCGATCAGGAGACTTTGTTAGTCTCGATCAGGGGACTTTGTTATACTCGATGTGGGGCATTTGTTATACTCGATCAGGGGACTTTGTTATACTCGATGTGGGGTATTTGTTATACTCGATTAGGGGACTTTGTTATACTCGATGAGGGGCCTTTGTTATAATCCATCAGGGGGCATTGTTATAATCGATGAGGGGACTGTGTTATACTCGACTGGGGACTTTGTTATACTCGATCAGGGGCTTTTTCATACTCGATGAGGGGGCTTTGTTATAGTCGATCAGGGGCGTTTGTTATGCTCGATGAGGGGACTTTGTTATACTCGATACAGGGGCCGTTGTTATACTCGATGAGGGGCCTTTGTTATACTCGATTAGGGGACTTTGTAACACTGGATCAGGGGACTTTGTTATACTCGATGTGGGGCTTTTGTTATACACGATTAGGGGACTTTGTTATACTCTATGAGGTGGCTTTGCTTTATTCGACCATGGGACTTTGTTATACTCAATAAAGGGCATTTGTTATACTCGATCAGGGGACATTGTTATACTCGATCAGGGGGCTTTGCTTTACTCGATGTGGGGCATTTGTTATACTCGATTAGGGGACTTTATTATACTAGATCAGGAGCCTTTGCTATATTCGATCAGGGGACTTTGTTATACTCGATGAGGGTACTTTGTTGTACTCGATTAGGGGGCTTTGTTGTAATCGATTAGGGGGCTTTGTTATACTCAACCAGGGGACTTTGTTATACTTGATAAGAGGATTTTGTTATATTCGATGAGGGGCCTTTGTTATGCTCGACCAGGCGACTTTGTTATACTCTATCAGGTGGTGTTTCTTAAGCTCGATGAGGGGACTTTGTTATACTCGATCAGGGGCCTTTGTTATACTCGATCTGGGGACTTTGTTATACTCGATCAGGGGCCTTTGTTATGCTCGATAAGGGGACTTTGTTATACTCGACCAGGGGCCTGTGTTATACTCGATCAGGGGACTTTGTTATACTCTACCAGGGGACTTTGTTATACTCGATCAGAAGACTTTGAAATATTCGATCAGGGGACTTTGTTATACTCGATTAGGGACTTTGTTATACTCGACCAGGGGCCATTGTTATGCTCGATCAGGGGACTTTGTTATACTCTACCAGGGGACTTTGTTCTACTCGATCAGAAGACTTTGAAATATTCGAGCAGGGGACTTTGTTATACTCGATTAGGGACTTTGTTATACTCGACCAGGGGCCATTGTTATACTCGATCCGGGGACTTTGTAATATTCGATCAGGGGATTTTGTTATACTCGATGAGGGGACTTTGTTATATTCGATCAGGGGACTTTGTTATACTCGATAAGGGTACATTGTTGTACTCGATTAGGGGGCTTTGTTGTAATCGATTAGGGGGCTTTGTTATACTCAACCAGGGGACTTTGTTATACTTGATAAGTGGATTTTGTTATACTCGATGAGGGGCCTTTGTTATGCTCGACCAAGCGACTTTCTTATACTCTATCAGGTGGTGTTTCTTATGCTCGATAAGGGGACTTTGTTATACTCGATCACGGGCCTTTGTTATACTCGATCTGGGGACTTTGTTATACTCGATGAGGGTTCTTTGTTATAACCGATCTTGGGACTTTGTTATACTCGATAAGGGGCCTTTGTTATACTCGATCAGGGGCTTTGTTATACTGGATCAGGGGACTTTGTTATACTGGACCAGGGGACTTTGTTGTTCTCGGTAAGGGAACTTTGTTATATTCGATCAGGGGAATTTGTTATACTCGATCAGGGTACTTCATTGTACTCGATTAGGGGCCTTTGTTATACAAGATGAGGGGCCTTTATTGTACTCGATCAGGGGACTTTGTTGTACTCGATCAGGGGACTTTGTTATACTCGACCAGGGAACTTTGTTATACTCGAAAAAAGGACTTTGTTTTACTCGATCAGGGGACTTTCTTATACTCGGACAGGAGACTTTGTTATAATCGATGAGGGTTCTTTGCTATAACCGATCTAGGGACTTTGTTATACTCGATCAGGGCCTTTGTTATACTCGATCAAAGGACTTTGTTAAACTCGATCAGGGGACTTTGTTATACTCGATCAGGGGACTTTGTTATATTCGATCAGGGGCCTTTGTTATACTCGATCAGGGAGCTTTGTTTTGTTCGTCCATGGGACTTTGTTATACTCAACATGGGGTATTTGTTATACTCGATCAGGGGCCTTTGGTATACTCGATCAGGGGACTTTGTTATACTCGGACAGGAGACTTTGTTATAATCGATCAAGGGCCTTTGTTATTCTCGAATAGGGGACTTTGTTATAATCGATGAGGGTTCTTTGTTATACTCGATCTTGGGACTTTGTTATACGCGATAAGGGGCCTTTGTTTTACTAGATCAGAGGCTTTGTTATACTCGATCAGGGGCCTTTGTTATACTCGATAAGAGGACTTTGTTATACTCGGACAGGAGACTTTGTTATAATCGATCAAGGGCCTTTGTTATTCTCGAATAGGGGACTTTGTTATAATCGATGAGGGTTCTTTGTTATACTCGATCTTGGGACTTTGTTATACGCGATAAGGGGCCTTGTTTTACTAGATCAGAGGCTTTGTTATACTCGATCAGGGGCCTTTGTTATACTCGATAAGAGGACTTTGTTATACTCGATGAGGATTCTTTGTTATACTCGATCTTGGGACTTTGTTATACTCGATAAGGGCCCTTGTTATACTCGATCAAAGGCCTTTGTTATTCTAGATCATGGGACTTTGTTACACTCGATCAGGGGATATTGTTATACTCGATGTGGGGCTTTTTTTATACTCGATTAGGGGACTTTGTTATATTCGATCAGGGGCCTTTGTTATACTCGATCAGGGAGCTTTGTTTTGTTCGACCAGGGGACTTTATTATACTCGATCAGGGGACTATGTTATAGTCGTTCAGGGTTCTTTGTTATACTCGATCTTGGGACATTGTTATACTCGATCAGGGGACTTTGTTATACTCGATCAGGGGACTTTGTTATACTCGATCAGCGGACTTTGTAAAATTCGATCAGGGGACTTTGTTGTACTCGACCAGGGGACTTTGATATCCACGATAAAAAGACTTTGTTATACTCGATCAGGGGAATTTGTTTTACTCGATCAGGGACTTTGTTATACTCGATCAGGGGACTTTGTTATACTCGATCATGGGACTTTGTTATACTCGATGAGGGGGCTTTGTTTTATTCGACCAGAGAACTTTGTTATGCTCGATCTGGGGACTATGTTATACTCGATCAGGGATCTTTGTTTTACTTGATCTTGGGACTTTGTTATACTCGATCAGGGTGATTTTGTTATACTCGATGAGGGGCCTTTGTTATACTCGATAATGGAACCTTGTTATACTCGATAAGCGGACTTTATTATAGTCGATCAGGAGGCTTTGTTATACTCGATAAGGGTACTTTGTTATACTCGATCAAGGGAGTTTGTTATACACGATATATGACTTTGTTACACTCGATCAGAGGCCTTTGTTATACTCGATTAGGGGACTTTGATATACTCGATCAGGAGACTTTGTTATACTCGATCAGGGGCCTTTGTCATACTCGATGAGGGTTCTTTGTTATACTCGATCAGGAGACTTTGTTATACTCGATGTGGGGCATTTGTTATACTCGATTATGGGACTTTGTTATAATCGATCAGGGGGCGTTGTTATAATCGATGAGGGGACTTTGTTATACTCGACTGGGTACTTTCTCATACTCGATCAAGGGACTTTGTTATACTCGGTCAGGGGACTTTGTTATATTCGATGAGGGGACTTTGTTATACTCGATATTGGGAGTTTGTTATACTCGATAAGGGGCCTTTGTTATACTCGTTGAGGGGCCTTTGTTATACTCGATCAGAGGACTTTGTTATTCTCGATCAGAGGACTTTGTTATACTCGATAAGAGGACTTTGTTATACTTGATCCAGAGAGGATTACCGAGAAGCGGCAGAACTAACGCTCCTCGTCCTCGGTGTGAATCCTCCGCGCGGCACGCACTTTCTGCATCCTGGCGCATGTCACCACGCTCGCTGGATGGCGAAGATCATATACTACCTCAAGATCTACATGTTTAGCCACCAGCTAGAGCTCAGCAGTGACCTGTGCGTCAAGCTGCAGAGGATGGCGATCTTTGTGTCTCTGCTGTACACACCGGCGTGGCTGAAATCACCAGTAGCCGAGGATGCGCCTGTGAATGACCTGCAACTGCATCACGAACTCCTCCGCTACAGGGCCGTGGACTGTGAGGTGGCTGATGCGGCGCTGGCGGTCGCGAGCCGCCACCTGTGGTATCTAAGGCCACAGACCGTCGTTCTGTCGCTGTGCAGCGAGAAGTTGAGTGCGGCAGAGAAAAAGGAGATGGCGACCAAATTGAGCTGCCTAGAAGAAACGAACGACTACGCCAACGACAACTTGGTCATCCAACAGACTACACGGCTTTCCGACCTGATAGATGAACGTTCATGGATGATCTTCAAGGAGCATCATGTGTGCGGCACAGCATGGCTGATATCACCGGTGGAAGACTGGGAGAAAAACGAAGAGTTCATGAAGCTGAAAGATTTCTCCAGAAGCCTGACGGTAACCAATGACGTGGCCGAAAGGGGAATAAAGCTTATGCAGGACTTCATTGGTTCAGTCACGAAGGATGAGCAGCAGCTGCAGGATGTCATGCAACTTGTGGAAAAGCACAGGAAGCAGATGAGTGGCTTCAGCAAGTCTGCTCTGATGCAACTGTGAGAGTTGAATAGAGGGGGGGGGATTGAACTTTCAAATTGCATCTCCTCCTAGAGTTATTGACCTATTTCAATGATGTTTGTTTTTTTAAGAGGGAAATATATCATGGAAAAGACTGTGACGGCAAAATATTGATATGTGTTTTCGAATAAATGGAAAAGTCAAAACTATGAATATTTTGGAATCTGGTTCCCTTAACGCAGGTAAAACCTTTGACCTGAACTAGAAGGTCAACTAAGAGGTGCATGCAATCGAATTAGGTGTCAATGGAAAGCTGAATAGCTGCTCTAGCCAGCCATTAGGGTTAAGTAATGAAAAGCAGCGCGATTGCTGATCTATAAGAGAAAAAGCTTGAGTTTTGACGTTTTTTTGCAAAAATTCATTTTTTATATTTGGATTCGCGACCCCTAGAACATGTTGGATTTCATTAATTCTGGCACCAATGAATTTAGGAGTAACGAAATAATGGGAAAAAACCCCCCCACCCACAATTTTCTAAAATTGGGAAAAATGAGCAACCCTACTGTACACCCTACTCACCCACCACCACTCCTACCTGAACACCCTACCCACCCACCACCACTCCTACCTGTATACCCTACCCACACACCACCACTCCTACCTGTACACCCTACCCACCCACCACCGCTCCTAACTGTACACCCTACCCACCCACCACCACTCCTACCTGTACACCCTACCCACCCACACCTGCCACACCACCCACCACCACTCTTACTCCCCTACACCCACCACTCCTACCTGTCACACCCTACCCACCCCACCACTCTCTGTACCCCACCCACTCTCCCTACCCACCACCACCACTCCTAGCACACCCTACCCCACCCCACCGCTCCTGCCTCACTACTGTACCCACCCACCACCGCTCCTCTTGTACACCCTACCCACCCACCTCAGCCTACAACACAGTCTGCAGTACTTCTCCCTTTTATAAATCCATTTTATACAAAACCTGTTTAATACTATTCTTTTCACCATTTTACCAAAACAAGAGGTCAAAGATATTGGACGAAAATCTCCAATGTTCTTTGGTATTGGTACAATTACTGCTTTCTTCCGCTTAAGAGGGATACAGCCTCCAGTATAAGACATATTAAACAAGTGTAATAGGGGCCTTTCTCTAATACCAGCCAGACAGTTAAGGATATCATGTTATTCCATCAACACCGAGTGCCGTAGAGTTTCCTTTTTAATCGCCTCACTTTATAGGAACACATGTGTCATCCCCCAGTCTACTCTTACTTTGTAATGAGGCCTGCACACACTGAGGTAATTCGTCAAAACCAGCAGTCCCAGCCCATTTCCTAATAAGTTGACTGGCCCTGCCCTGTGGGTCAGCGTAGCTGTTGCCTTTGCTTCGAACACCTCGCACTATATTCACTTCCTTCCATATGTCACCCAAGCTCTTGCCTTTAGCGATTCCCCCTAAGAAGTCTGTCCAGTATTTATTCCGCGCCTCTTGCTTGATTTCATTATCATTTCGATTTGCACTCCATTCTCTTTACACCTTTCTAAGGAGTTTACTCCAGCACTGAACCAATGTGTTCCTTATAACTACACTTACTTGTCAAAACAAGAATCAATAATATGTAATAAATCATCATAAAAAATATCATCATCCTTTGGTTCATAATCTGTATACCAATCATGTATAGTAGTGATCAGCTCCTGTTTTTTGTCTTCCGGCAACCAATATCTTTTCCTCTTAATTAACTTCTGTATTTTGTTGGCATGTATAGTAATTCGTAATGCAAAATGATCACTAAGCAAATCCCTAGCTATGTCAGCATTCGCTCCTACTCCACATGTATTAAAGCATACTGCATGATTTAACCTTCCTCCATGTATATGGGTAGACTCATGATTCCCCAATATTTCAATATCATGAAATTCCTCCAAGAAGTGTAACCATCTCTTTCTATTAATGTTGCTGGGTCCCATAGTACCCAGGACTTCGTGTCTAGCATTAACATCACCAACCATTACACTAGAATCATTAAATAGGCACTCAAGCATGTCACCAATATCCAAACTTTGAGGGTGTACATAGATGTTAACAATACAAATAGATCTCCTTTGGACGTAGATTTTAGCACACAAACTTTCAACACCATTCTGCTTGTCAGCTATTACCAATTCCACCGGTACATTTTTCCCATCATAAGTTAAAAGACCTCTTGTATTATTTCTATTATTAGCTGGTAAACAGAAACATTGATAATCACATATATTCTTCAAATTATCATCCTCCGTGCCCGTCTCTTGTAAGGCTATAACATTCACCTTATACAACAGTGCATAAGCATGCACATCTGTGGTCCTAGGACGTAAGCTATTTACATTCCATGGAAGTATACTTAAACTAGTGTCCTCCATTTTCCCATTAACAACAGAAACTAACCTTATTCTTTCATTCAAAAACTGTTCCATTACTTCTTTCACTCGAGCTAATACCTTATCATGTAATGTTTCGGGATGTCACCCCACTTGTGGGTTATCTTTTCCCTTATGTCTACATTTCCGGTCCTCCAAAGCAAAGATGGTTTGTCATATTTTATTACTGTATTATTTTCAACCTTCTTTCCTCTTAGTTCAACATCCACATTTCTACAGTATGTTCACAAAAATGGGCAATTACCTTCTGGTTGTCCTCTACCTTTTTTCTAAGCATCTGAATTTCTTGCTTGAGTTGAACCATTACACCATACACATCACCAAGCTTGTCAATTAGTTTCTCTTCCTGAACAACTTTTGGTGCAGCTCCTGCACCTGTTACCTTCAACGTGTCACTCTGTTCTATCCTCTTCCTCCACACGTTCTCAGTTGAAGGTAGAGTTATATCACCTGCAACTCCTCGTCCTTCCTCCTTTTCTCGCTGTTGCACCTCCCCCATGCTCTGCCACCGCACACCACGCAACTGTGGATTCTCATTGCAAATCGAGGAACCTGCATTATGCGCGCCGCCACAATTGCAACTGCACGGCACAACATGTTGCCCAGACTTTATTTTATTTCCACATTCTCCTGAATTATGATTTTTTCCACAGTAAAGACACCGACATTCACTTTGACATTTCTAGTCCATATGGCCCTACCTGCTGCACTTGTAATACAAAGATGTTTGTTCAATAAACTTTGCAATTCTCCTATATCCTATTCCTGAAATTAATATCTTCTCCGGAACGTCTCCCTTCATCAAGGCTACCACTTGTTTCTTCTTCTCATCTCGGATTTTGTGTCACTTTGCCCAGACGAATCGTGCATCGTTAAGAAGAAAATCAGGATCCAGTATAACCGGGTACACGAAGACTATCACCTTGGTGTGGTGTTCTGCGTCTTGAGGCATCGTCATTATCACTTCCTTAAATCTTGTTGTCGTTAAAAACTTTACCGGATCATCTCCAGCTACAGTCAGATAGGAATTATTACGACTTTCCTTAAGCAGGGGTTCAAACTTTTTTGCTCTCTTCCCAGTGCAGCAGCCCACAGCAACCGCTCATAGAATGACATGTGTGAATCACTTGTAAAGTTCAACCTCCTCCTACCTGAGCGGCTTCCACCGCCCGGGTTGCTCGGCACATTGGTGCTTTCACGATGATCCATTCGACTAAACTGCTGTGTTTTATTCCCAGTTGAATTCTTTCTGCTTTCTTCTGTGTGTGTCGTCCTTTTCTTCCTATCAATCTTGATCTCATCACTATCACTGCCTTCACTTTTCATCGCCAATTCTTGCCTCCTCTTCTTTTCTTGCTTACTAATCACCTCTTGAAAACTGTCTGTCACCTCCTTTGTTGTTGGCAGCGGATCATCTGTTTCCGATTCGCTACTTTCAAGCCGCAGGTCGTCTTCTAAGCTGTTCAGTAGTGCAATCTTTTCTTCTCTAGTTAAAGCCTTCAAAGGTTTCTGCCGCACCTTGCCCCAGGCATGGTGCAAAGCTTAGGCAGCCAGTGAAAATCAACAGTGTTGTCGCAGAGTACAAGGCTGACACGTCCGACCAGTAAGGCCAGCGTTCAGAGAATGATGATTACTGAACATCATGCATCAGTAAGTGATTCGTTAGCTGCTCACCTAAATTTAGGTGATTAGTGGAGCTGTTGTTTTCCACTTTAAATGAATAATCTCTAATGTAATGAAGATATTACATGTTTCATAACTATACTGCTCAATAAACAGAGATGACAAGATACTTATAGTGAAATCGGGAGTGGGTCACTTGATTGACAAAGGACTTTACCCCAAAAAGATAAGAAACATAGATTAACATAGATTAACTATAGATTAACTATAGATTAACTATAGATCTGCTACTGTTTGGATGGCCGTGACACCGTCATACCTGCCACAGGCCGTTCCCTCACTACAGCTGTAGATGTTATGTGCATCCACCACGTTGTCCGGGTAGGTTCTTTAGCTCACACAGGAAATCACAATTCCTCACCTGGGTGGAGTAAGGATTCCTCATTTCTCTCATGATGCAATTTGGAGTCTGTCTTGGTTTCTTACCCAGTGTTGGTGGTGGCGTGTGCACGGCGGACCCTGGGTGTAAGAGATCCGAGTCACATCACCATTGATATCTGAGCACTGATTGTCACACTCTAACAGTTGTTTCTTTCTTTTGAGTTGAAATTTTCACTTTTGTACATCAGCTGTGGGTTGATCGTCAATCTTTGCTCTGTAGTGTTGTTGGGAGGATGTTGATAAATCCAGGAGGGGAGGAGATGGGGAAGGCCCGACAGACCATGCTGGCAACTGTCTCCATGGCCTAAAAGACCACGGCCGCCTTAGCTGAGCAGCACCGAGTACAGTACATCCTTACCCCATGAAGAATGAAGTCTGTGTGTGTGTGTGTGTGTGTGTTTGTGTGTTTTTTTTTTTTTTTTTTACGGGGATTGCCCCACCCGGACACAGGTCACTGACCCACATCATGGCCTGGAGGGCTCC
>NW_024723050.1:3689923-3705905 GCF_018991925.1 Homarus americanus | reverse complement strand
AGAAGAGAGGTTTACCCCATGCACACTTTCTTTTCTGATAGCTCCAGAGCACAAAATCAAACCCGAAGAATATGATTTGGCAATTTCTGCAGAAATCCCTAAAAAAGAGCAAGATATGAACTCCATGATCTGGTCATGAAACACATGATCGATGGCCCATGTGGTCCCCTAAATGAAGGATCCCCATGTATGGTCGACAGAAAATGTTCAGGCGCAAGGCGCGGGTAATTCGGCTAGTGGTAAATAAATTTTAAAATAAAAAACTTGAAAATAAAACAACTAATATTAATAACCATAAAGAAATACAAAAATGAAAAAGAAAAGTGAGAACAAAGATATAGAGGCACGTGTCAGTAGGGTGTGTCATACGGAGGCGAATTTTTTTTTTTGGAGTTTGAAAAATCGGCCCATGGTATTAATGATGTAGTTCTATGTGCAGAATCATGTGATATCTTCAGACTTGAAAAGTTTTCATTTTTTGCTAGGTAAATTTTGAAATCTTATGAAATTCAGTATTCCACCCTTTTACAACACCACTAAATAGCTTATTTAAAGTAAAGTAAATGTATCAGGTTAATTTATTAGGATGAAATGAAGTCAGAATAGTGAAACAGATGATCTTGACACATTTTATTAAATTTAGTATTCCTTTAGAAAACTAAATCATCAAATACAAAAACCGGTTTTACTACTACGACACGGTGTTGCTGCACACACCATAGAGAACATGTCTTCTTGCTTCTGTTTCTCATCACCTCCTGCTTACAACCACCTGGCTCAGATGTAGCCTTCCTCCTCTCTGGCTGTACCTGCGTGACTGCTGGCCTCGCTCACTTGCTGTACTGGCGCTCTATGCTCTGGGTGTGCAGGGCCAGGCAGGAGACATCCATGGATTGTCCAGGAAGCTCTGACTTGACATTGGTGGGAGGCTGCAGGTAAGAGGCTCACTGCCAGCCTGGATGTTATCCAGATCTAACAGAGATCAGTGGTCTTGCTTTTTCTCTAGATTGACTTCAGGAGTCTTCCTGACCCTGAAGGAATCGTCACCAACCCCTGATTCGTCATGCCCAGATCCTCTCCATAGTCTCGTATCCAAGATCTTTTGACTGCCTCTTCTCTCCTCCTCATCCCTTACTGCAGAGCATTGTCTGGGGCACCTCGGGATAGGCATACCAGAAGATCTCTCACAGTCTGTCACAATCTAAGCAACCTTCGTAGCTGACTCCTCAGGAGCTCCAAGCTGGAAGAAACATGCCTCAGACCTTCGGAGAACAGTAGCTTAAACCTTGGTGTTGAACCAATTTGGCAAGTAGACACTCGATAGATTGGTTAATAAGTCTCAGGTTGTAGCTGGTTCCCTTTCGGATCTATGATGAGCGGCCCAAATTCTGCACAGAACCTGAGCCGTTGTGGCCTAGAATGTGAGACTAAGACCTATCTGCGGTAACCAAGTCTATCAGGCATGACCCCAGATTTTGATGGCACTACAAGTCATGTAACCATAGTACTGGTCAGTACTCTGGAGCCGTCCAATGACAGTATGTGCAAACTCCAACGAGTGGAGGAGCCAACTGCCTTGATTTTTCAAAGCTCAGATTTATTTCAAACTCAGTTAGCGAGGTCAGCATCTTGCCAGAACTGACCCAGACCATCTGTTGTTTGAAAGAAAAGAGTCTTGCCATCAGCTCCTGGATCAGATGTCTGAGTGGCAACTCGTTGGTGTGGAGGTCACAAACAATCCAGACCAGCTTCCTCCCAATCTTCCGCTCTATCCACTGTATGACCCCCTCTTGCCACCCTGTGTTCGTGTTGGTGCTGTCCCTCCAATAGCCTGCAGGGTCTGGTCTACGTTCCTCTCTCTGAGCCAGTTCACAATGTTATCTGCCACTATCTCAGCTGGTTTCCTGATGTCATCTTTCTCTGGAGTGAAATGCCACAAATACTTCCCTCCTGGTTCACTGCAGCAGGAGTAGTGTTCCACCTTCACCATGGCAGGGAACAACTTGTCAGAATCTCCAACTTTCATGAACACTTTAGTGTCATCCCTTCTCCCATCAAAGAACAAACAATTGATTCCATTTTCTCTTATCCCCTTATCAAACTCCTCTTCTAGGTTACTGACAAGTTTCTCCTGAGCTCTCCTTACTTTGTTATGATCTATCACCAGGTGAACATCATCAGGTGTTATCAAACCACCGTCAGTCCAGGCAGCTGTTGCTATCTCTGCAGTTTCTCTGAGACCAGTGTGGTGTCGCATGCTGGCCAGAGCTATTCTCGGGATATCTTTCCTATTTCGAATCTTATGCCTGGAAGGTTGGGGATCATTATTTTCTGGGTTAGGGACAAAGTCACCATTCTCCTGGTCAGCACTCGGATCAGCCATGGGGAAGTCATTAAACTCTGAATCAGCTTGACTCCAATCATCGGCCTTTTTTACCTTACCCTGGGCCTTCTCAAGTCTCTTTTCCTCGGCAACTCTTCTCCTCTTCTGTCTCTCTGTGGCAGCCTCCTGTCTCTTGGACTCCGGAATATCTTGGCTAGAAATCATGAGAGCCCCTATACTGCCAGTCTTCTCTCTCTGTGCTTTGACAAATGCCAGTTCGATCACAGTAATCTTCAGTTCACGCTTGCAAATACAGGAGATGTGGGCCTCGGATTTACAGTCACGATCGCATCTAAACTCAGGACAGAGAACAATTGGGCACTTGCAAGTAATTATGTCAAATAACTGGTCCAGTTGCTTGGCAAAGCTGTCCTTAACTGCAAGTTTTCCTCTCCCAAGAGAGATATCTCTTGCCTTTTCCCAACTGGCTAGCAGTCTCTCACTAATCTTCTTCTCACTTGTTATGACTGGAGGCTTGAACTGAGCGTTAGCCAGAGGGTACTGTGCCAAGACAGCTTTGGTCATATCACTGGCAATGCCTTTGTTTGTGTAAGTTCTTTGGTTCTTTTCACTGATTTGCCTGATTAAAACACCGTATCTCAAAGCATCTCTCATCAGCAGGCAACCTGACTTGGCAGGAGCTCTCTCCCAGACCCAAGATAGTGACTGAGATGGCTGATTTTGGTGCCCCTGTCCTGACACAAGCAGCCATCGTAAATATTATCAACTTATAAATGCATCAGAATCTGAAAACAGAAAAATATTGTTAGTTGGGTTATTAGAGAATGAAGCCGAAAGCAATGTTCACTATTTAATTGTGTTTACTAACGCAGCTGTAATGCTAGATTTTTCGATAAATTTCACGCTAAGACTTCATCAGCAAAGGTTGCAAAATATTGAAACTGGAAATTATTTTCTGTTTATATACACTTTAAATCTACCAAAAAAGTGATGGGCCATTGTTTTAGCTGATCTTCCTCCTATGACACACCCTAACGTGTTGCAGCAAGAGAAACGATTAAGACCCTGCAATTGAGGCAGTCAGATCAGCAACCTGGGACTTTGCAACAATTTTCGTGATGCCATATGGCAGCAGGGTCTACCATTAGACTATACTTTATGCTTTCAATATCTACAACTACCTACTACGCTTGCGCGGTTTCGCCTTGCACTCCCGTCTTTCTTATTAGTCTGATGAAAAGTATTTGTCTTTTTTGGGTAAAGTAAATTCTTACTGTTAAGCATGAAAATTCCCATTAAACGTGCAACAAACTCACCCTCTACGTACAAGGAGGAAACTTATATATTGAGGTCATTGCTCGGGAGTTTGGTGCCACCCTTCTCTTGCAGGTCCTGCCAGCAATAACCTTAAATTCTAGAGAAATGTTCTACGGTTATTAGACAGCTCAATGGCGCTCAATTCTAGTCGCCTTGATATAGGGGACTTTTCGATGGTGACATCGACTGGAAGAATGAAAACGGGCGAATTAAGCCGGCGAAGAGGATAATAAAATGACAGTAAGAGCGAGCCTGGCGCTAGGACGATGACCTCAATATAGAGTAATGCTTGGATGCAGAGGGCGAATTTGTTGCAGGTTTTATTTTATTTCTCCTCTGTAAAACGATATTTCTAGACCTATGTGTTTAAATATAGGCTTTGACATCATATATATGTTTAATAGTAATACTATATACTTAAATAAGCCGAACACTTGAAAAGATAGTCCGCATGGGTTGTTAGATCGTTCAGCCCGTGACTCCGTGAGCTGTCCTAACACTTGTTGCTACGAGGAGTCTTGTGACGGTGTAGCTGGAGGAGTTACGAATAGAGTTGTCAGACTCGATCATTGGCGAAGAGAATAAAGGTAATTGATTCGCATAGCTAATGAGAAAAGTAGTTACCTAGCTGCAGATAATTTTTTATTTTTTTTTGGCGGGTATTGTACTTGACAGGACACCAATTGGAAGTACTGGAGGGTGTTCATAGCTTAAATCTACTGTGCTGTAAGTTGTATGGCGAGTTTTAACTTCCGTAAGTATTTATCTACTTTTTTATTACCTAATAATTATGATAGGTAATTATATAGGACTAACCCATGAGCGAAATTGATTGAAAACAATTCTAAAAACATAGGATTCTCATCGTTATATTATAGTGGAGACTTGTAGTTTGTGGAAATATGTAAAAAAAATTAATGTTTTTTAAATAAACGCTATTTAACATTTGTGGGTATGAAGAACAGACCTAACCAAACAAACCTACCTAACTTCCCCTGTATATTAAACAAAGAACTTACTACGATATGGTGAAATTTGAGACATTTTCTGGAGATGATACGACCGCATCGGCGCTATGCAGCCCTGGCGGGTTAGTCCTTTATATTAACCGATAGTAATAAGTGAAAGTTGAAAAAGGGTAGTGAAAGTGATCCGTATTCTTGAATAAGGTACTGTACAGATATACAGTACGTAAAAACTACCATACAGTAATACTGTACTGGGATACAACCCATTTCGCTACCACTATCAAATCCGTTTCGTCACCACTAACAGTTACTGGTATTAGGGACAAATTCCTTATTTTACACGAATAGAAATTACACATGTATACAGACGACTCGAGAAGTATTGTATTATTATTATAGTAGTTATGTATCTATTTACTGTGCCGAGTAGCAACCTTGTATATAAGCTACTGTGCCGAGTAGCATCTATGTATATAATTACGTGGCAACACTGCACGTGTTATGTGGCAACATTGCCCTGAGGCTGCCATATGGCAAGGCAGTCTCAGTCTGACTCTGTGGGCCGTGCATGGCACACGCTAGTCACCACCTGTATTTCTCCTATCCGTTAATAAATGGACTTCAGTGTTACCCGGTGTTTCCCTACCCATCACTGCCTTCTTTAGGGAACACTTGGAACTCTCTAATTATAGTACATGAATAATAATTTTTTAATAGTGAAAACTATTAAAACATTGGTAAATAAACAAATTACAGAACAATGAAGAATTATTGTTATTACTCTACATGAATATTAATTGTTTAGTAAAGAAAATGCTGCAACATTGGAAAACAAACAAAATACAGAACAAATTAAGGTGATTTTGGCACCAGCGTATAAACCACCGAGCAGTGAGATCATTGCAGGCGTATTAACAACGTTTATATTTTTTTACTAGCAGAATTGCTGCCCTCCAGGCGACTCATCCACTAGGCAACGGTAGATGCCACCCTCAGCGAGGCTCCACATTGTCTCACTGTTCAGTCCCCAAAACAACTTCTTCCATCAATAGTTCATTAACGGTGTATGTAAGTTCCACCATGTTTTTCACTACAACGGTACAGCAAAGTATATTTTTAACATTAAACTTATTATTTTATTGTTCCACCCATCACTACATATAACACCATCCATCATCACTACATATAACACCATCCATCATCACCACATATAACACTACCCATCATCACTACATATAACACCATCCATCATCACTACATATAACACCATCCATCATCACCACATATAACACCATCCATCATCACTACATATAACACCATCCATCATCACCACAAATAACACCATCCATCATCACTACATATAACACCATCCATCATCACCACATATAACACCACCCTTCATCACTACATATAACACCATCCATCATCACCACATATAACACCATCCATCATCACCACATATAACACCATCCATCATCACTACATATAACACCATCCATCATCACCACATATAACACCACCCTTCATCACTACATATAACACCATCCATCATCACTACATATAACACCATCCATCATCACCACATATAACACCATCCATCATCACCACATATAACACCATCCATCATCACTACATATAACACCATCCATCATCACTACATATAACACCATCCATCATCACTGCAGATCGGTAGTTTCCGAGATTCTCGTGCGGACACACACACAAACAAACAGACATACTTCTTTGTTTTATATATATATATATATATATACTATATATATATATATATATATATATATATATATATATATATATATATACTATATACATTCTCGTCCTTAACAAATTGTCTTAGTGTCTTTTACTATTTTCTAGCCCAAGCAACAGTTATTTTTGTGTATATATTGATGGGAATGAACACGGTGACGAAACGGGTTAAAAATAGTGGTGACGATACTGTACTGTACTAGTCACGCCATGCACTGTACTACTTTTTATCAGTTGCAGGTATATCAATCATCAGTATTATTTTACTTTCGGACATAGCGCCCTTGAAAATTATAAACTACGGAAGCATTTAGATCTCGCTATTCTGAGCATTTTGAACCCTATATATACATGGAAGAAATGGATAATAGAGCCACAATTGAATTTAATTGATTTTAAGTAGTTTTCAGTCTTCGTCTGTGAAATGATCATATTGGCGCATCACGCATGCGCAATGTTGACTGACATCATTCAGCCGTGACCAATGAGGTATTGATATCATTTTAAGTTTATTGCCGAGTTTTACCAGAAAGATGATCATTCAATCCAATTCTTATTTATCCCTGGACCTTCCACTTCTAACTAAGGTATTGGACTTTCGGACATGGCGCGCCCCAAGGTTTTTAACTAATGAAACATTTAGGTTAGTTTAAGCTAGGCCTACCGGGGGTCCGGGGGCAGAGCCCCTGGCTAGGTGTCACGTTAGGCCTACCGGGGATCCGGGGGCAGAGCCCCTGGCTAGGAGTTAGGTTAGTTAGGTCAGATGACTCGTTTTCGTTTTCTCCCCCACCCAAAAACCCCAATTTTCCAGGCTCTCCCCCATTATTGTTGGGGGGGGGGGTGCAAAAACTATCAATTTCCGCCAAAAATGAAGGTCAGATCCGTTTTAAATACACTGGAAAAACATATTGGTCAACCCCAAGGGACTCATGTCCTCAAGTAAAAATTTACCCAATCATCTCTGAATTCAGTGTTGATATACTGTTCATTTTTTCCTGCTGTATTGACCGAGGTATTGACGGCCAGAAAAAAAAATCCACCAACCAAGTTATGTTTTTACCGTAGTTTTTATTTTTTACTCCTGGTAGACTGGGGAAGAGAAATAGAGGAATAAAAAAAAATTGTATCTGTAGGTAAGGTTAGGTTAAGTTGAACAAGATTAGGTCGACTTCGAAGGTGAATATGAGAAGAATGTGGATGGGTCAGACAAATAAGCAAAATAAAAACATTATACAAGAAAAGTGTAGGAGAGGCAGTCAACTTTATTACTCAGAATATTTTTTATGGGTTTGTTTTAATGTAATGCACAGAATTTGATTCCAATGGGAAGCAAAAATTATAAAGTACAGTCAATATATTGTTTACACAAATGATGATACCTCTACTGTATACTGTATGTCCAATAGAATAACAACAGTTTATATAGGTAAAGCCTGTGTAAGTTAGGTTTGGGCGCATCTTGCTGTCTTATGTAAAATATGATTTAGTCCGATAACAGAAGTGGATCCAAGGGGGTTTGTACACACCCTTCGTTTCTCATGAAACAGTGCAACCCAGTGCAAGGTTTTGTAAGGAAAACTGATGACCAGCTTTTTTGCTCATACTTAACAGTGAAGCAAATTCTTATTAAATGGAATTACTTGGGCATGAAGATTGACTAGAGGGTGAAGATGGTGAAGTTAACTTTTACTTTTAGCCTCTACACCACTGATCGGCTCGTTAGCCGCTTGGGCGAGCTGCCACGTCTCTGTTATGCCCTGTTGGCAAGTACTGGGCATGCACCGGCTCCTGAATGTACCTGAACCTGCTCCAGTGTTGGTCAAGTCTGGTCTTGAAAGAACTCGCACTCGGTGCCGTCACAACACTTTCTGGCAGACTTGAGAAGAGATCACAACTCTCACTCCGAAAAAGTTTGCCCTCACAGTTTTCTGCACCTGCGGCTTTTTCAATCTTGAGCTGTGACCCCTTGTGGGGCGAGCGTCCACCAGCTCCATGTAAGGACACTCGACTGAGTAGTACCGCTTGAGATGCTTACTGGGGGTAATACACCTCAATTAGGTCGCCCCTTGCCCATCTGTAGTATAAGCTAGGCAGGTTCAAGCGCTCCAATCTCTCAGGGTAGCTAAGGTGCCGAAGTGCAGGCGCCAGTCTGGTGGGCCTCCTTTGAACATTTTCAACCAACTGACAGTCCCTAGTATATCTCGGGGACCAGACGGGGTGACAGTACTCCAGATGGGGAAGCACTTCACTCTTGAAGATCTGATATCTGAATGACCTTCTTACAAGACCTAATAAGTTATTTGCCTGATTTACCTTCTTCTCGCAATGGCCCGAGAACTTCAGCTCATTGTCAACATACACACATCCCG
The DNA here is from genome assembly GCF_018991925.1 of Homarus americanus. Taxonomy (NCBI): domain Eukaryota; kingdom Metazoa; phylum Arthropoda; class Malacostraca; order Decapoda; family Nephropidae; genus Homarus; species Homarus americanus. Next base: position 3,697,140 of record NW_024723050.1, on the reverse strand, counting down.
GTAGGTTCTTCTCACATTCAGTCTCAAATAGTGCAGTTTCTTCATCCCGTTGGGACATATAAAGGTAATTGCCAACCCAGGGATAGATCCAGGGGGGTCCTGGGGGTCTGGACTCCTCTTTTCAGCAGAAAATTGCAATACTTTTTCTTTAGTGCAGTATTGTACTCAGGCATTTTTGTATAGTAAAAAGTTATTACTCTTGACCTTAGATTATCTCCTAATAATCAAGTGCACATGGCTTCAAAATGACCACAAAATGCCCATGGGTGGGCTCACTATGGTCGCCATAGTCCACCACCCACAACTTCCTGCAATCATCTCCTTGGTATGCAGTGACAGGTGCACCTCGTCCAATGTGAATGGCCCCATGCAATGTATCATACCAATTGAAGTCGCCTTAATTTAACTGATAGTACACTACATTCTCTCTCTCTGTGCATATACAGTATCTTGCAGAGTTTAATATTTGTGTTTTTTATTTTTTTTAATACCTCTGTATATTCATATAAGATGTGTTAAAAAAAATCACAACAGTACCCCTGTTTTTATTATTTCATTATTGTTTTTGTTATTGCCCCATTAGGTTTGGCATCTATACAGTCAAGTGAGTGTGGTGTATCTGAAAGTTCCTGTAAAAAAATTGATATACAGTAGACCCTTGCCATTTGTGAGGGATAGGTTCCAAGAAATGGCGCGAATTGGCAAAACCGTGAATAGCAACTTATACTACCTTAGTGCACTTCTGTATACTTATACCAAACATTTGATCAGCGATGGGCAGCACTCATACCTTCTTTTAACTTATCTAATACTAAAACTTTGTCAGGGTCATCACTGACTTCTGCCTTTTACATTTCACCCCATAGGTATCACAAGCACTGACACTATGCAGTCTTTTAGAGTACAACACGAGATCCTCTGTGGGATGACTCGTTGCGCTGTGAGAAAAGGCTTGCAAGCTGCCTCGATAGCCACCATCAGCTTACCGTGATTCGCAAACTTGCGAATGGCAAGTGTAAGGGCGGAAACGATCCTCCGGCTGGTTACCGCTGCTAACTCGGTTGTTTGCTGGTGCAGACGACACTTGGGGCGGTTGGACAGAGGTGAGAACGGCAGCGACTATCTGGGTCACCGGGAGATTCAACCCAGCCGCCATACAGTCACTATCTAGCTACCCGGCTGTCCATCAAATTCTGGGTGTGATCTCATCATAGGTCCTGGACTCGTGGGCTGTGTTCCCAGACCTTCACCTAGCAACTGCCAACTCTCTGGTCATCTACCACTACTACATACCACGACCGTCAGTTCATCTCATTCCGTCTGTGCCCCGGTGTTCTCCTGCCATTTAAAGACGTCTCTCGAGTGTGGAGTTGAATGGACACTTCCCTACCCTGAGTGTGCATCACCGAGTTCCAGAACCTTCCCCCCAGGGCCACTGCCGTAGGAAATATTTGTTCATTGTTTGATTCTATGATTGTTTGATTCCATTAATTGCTGACTCCCCTTTATTGTTCGATTCTATCAATTTGTTGACTCCATTTAATTGTTTGAATCCATTAATTGCTGACTCCCATTATTTGTTTGATTCCTTTAATTGTTTGCTTCCTTTAATTGTTTGACTCCATTAACTGTCGACTGCCTTAATTGTTTGACTCCCTGTAATTATTTGAGGTTTGTTGAGTGGTGTCAGAGTTTTGTGTTATATTTTTATAGTAAAGAGATGCCAATCTCAAATGGTTGTTTGTAATGTCTCAGAAAACCATGGTCCTTGACTTTCCTTTATTAAGATCCTGATTAGCCTGGTAAGGGATTTCTATCCCTAAGTCCCAGGCCTTTACAGCAAGAGTCTACTGTAGTACAGTACCTTGTTTGGTTTCTACTTACAGTATATCTCCACATATTTATTAGCCCCAAATTTCAAGGAAAATAGGTTTTTTTATGATGCTGAGAGGGAATCAAAACTTAATTATAATTGTGCAAAGCTTCTAGATATAAAGCAGATCTAAATGATTGTTAACAAATGGCAGTCGTGTGCGTATGGCATTAAATTATCTGTCAAAGATGTTATGAACCATACTGAAATACTGGGGGTCCCCGGGTTCTATTCCTGAGGATGTTCTTAAGTCGGAAATGTACGTAAGTCGGAACACATGTCATGTGCATACAGTACCGTAATTACAGAACAATGTTAAAATTACACTATATCATAGCCTAAGTCCTTATATACATCTAAAATCACTTAATTTAAGAGAAAAGAAGAAATCGAATGACAATTTACAGTAAATGAAGGTAAAAGATAAGTCATCAGGTAAATAAAATATTGTAACTTTTGAGTTTAACCCTGTTCGTATCGGGGGGGCGAAGTACAGTGGTCCCTCAGTTAACGAGCGCCTCGGTTAACGAGATTTCGGTTAACGAATTACCTTCCATAAGATTCTTAACTTCGGTTAACGAGCAATCCCTCGATTAACCAGTTTTTAATGAGCACCCCTCCACATGTTTTCACTTGCATTTGGCGGTCCACCAGCTGTAGTACAGTATTAGTCCGCCAATACAGTAATCGGTTCTAGGGCTTAAATTCCTTACAATTTTATTAAATATCAAGAAGTTCGTACTACTATTAAATAATTTTAAAAGTTTTATACTAAATTTTTTAGTCATTTTAACAATTATTGAACATAATTGAAGTATAGGAAGCTGGTTTTTTGCTCGCCAAACAGCCTGTCAACACACCAAACAGGCCTCAGTCTCTGTCTTTTCAGTGGAGGTAACATCTTGCTTCAGACTCTCTTCAACTAAACGCTTTTTTCTGTGTTTTCAAGCAAATTATTGGTCAATTTGAAATTTATTTTACATATTGACATTATATAATGCAGTGCAGTGTTTATTTAAAGAAAATAGTCTTGAATTACACCAAGAGAACTAAAATTTTATGGATGAAATGGCACCATGGGGTGACTTCTCTTCCACCCCCAATGCCTTCTCTTTTCTCTTCTCCCATCTCCTCCACCACCATTCTTATTCCCATCATCACTATCATCATCATCCAGTAGCCTTCTACATACACACCTCAAAGTAAGCTTACTTTACTACGTTTTTTGTTGATTTTAGGCAATTTTCGGTGAGCTGGAACCAATTACCCAAAAACCCATTGAAACAATGGTTTTGGTTAACGTTTTTCGGTTAACGAGCAACCTTCTGGAACTTACATTCGTAAGTTGGGGACCCCCTGTACTGTAATTTCATGGTCTTGGGTTGATTTTTAGTTAAAGTAAATGGCTAAGGTTTGTAAGCAATGGTTCTATGCTTGAAAGGTTAGCACACGATTGTAAATACTGTACAGGTACAGGACAGTACAGTAATTTTAAATGGTACAGTAGCTCTTTTCTTACTGTAGGAATGACGGTAGGTTCACCGCCTTCAAAAATCTATAACAAACTAATTTTGTATGAAACTTGGGGCTAAAAAGAATGTTGAGTTATGTCTAAATACAATATTACTGATGAAAGATGTCAGAAGACAGATCATAGGTTGATATGCTTTACTTGTTTATGAGAATATGAACTAATACTTTTAACAGGTGGGCTTGATGAAAATAAAATGAATCAATAAACACCAAATGCAAGAAATACCTGTAGAAATGGTGAACCAGAAGGAAGTGAGGACCTCTTGCCCAAGAAAGCCCACAGGAAAGTGACTGCAGTTGTCGTCGGTGCAGGTATGGTGCTTGCCATTTACAATGTATATTACTGTTACAGGTGCAATATTAGGAAGTGACAAAGTTATTTCAGATTTGGAATAGGTATTTAGATACATAAGAACATAAGAATGGAGGAAACTGCAGTGGGCATATTGGCCCATACTGGGCAGTCCCATTTACACCCAACCCCTATTGCTCATATATCCATCCAACGTATGTTTGAAGCTATCCATCATATTCGAGTCAATAATGATGTTTGCTAACTTGTTCCATTCATCCACTTCTCTATTTCCACACCAATGTTTACCTATTTCGCGCCTAAATCTAAATTTGTCTAATTTAAAACCATTGTTATGAGTTCGCTCCTGGTTGGATAGTTTGAGTACCTTTGTTATGTCCCCTTTGTTTAGCCTTGACTTCCATTTATACACCTCTGTCATATCGCCCCTCACTCTACGTCTCTCGAGGGAGTGCAAATTAAGACGTTTTAACCTGTCTCTGTACTCGAGGTTCCTAATGCACGGGATAAGACTTGTCATTCTCCTCTGAATTCTTTCTAGGGATTCTATATCCATTCTGCAATACGGTGATCAGAATTGAACTGCGTAATCCAAGTGAGGTCTCACAAGCGCAATATATAGTTTAAGGATGACCTCTCAAGTTTTGTAACTAACACTCCTTTGTATGAACCCTGGTACTTTATTAGCCTTTTTTCGAGCAAATACACATTGCTTACTTGGCTTAGGTTTCCTACTTATCATTAGTCCTAAATCTTTCTCACATTCGGATTTCTCTATAACATCGTTGTTCATCTGATATCTGGTTTCTCTGTTTACATCTCATAGACTAAGTATTTTACATTTGTCCACATTGAATTTCGTCTGCCATTTTTCAGACCATTAAAATTTTTTTTTTAGATCTTCCTGTAGTTATGCGGAGTCTTCGTTAGATTTAACTACACACCCTATTTTAGTGTCATCAGCAAATTTACTTATGTTGCTGCCTACGCCGATATCTATGTCGTTTATGTATATAATAAATAATGATGGTCCAAGTACAGAGCCTTGGGGTACTCAACTTGTGACGTTACTCCAATCGTATTTAGTGCCGCTAATCCTCACTCGCTGTTTTCTGTCCTGTAACCACGCACTCAGGCCCGGATTATGGGAAGGGCGTACCGGGCTTACGCCCAGGACCCCTCACATCTAGGGCCCGCCCACAACATTGTAAAAAAAAGTTTTAAAAACCTTTACCACAGAGCGATAAACAAATGGAACAGATTGCCTCACACTCGCTGTGCACCACTTACCGTAACTCCACCAGGCCGCCACAAATATTTCCTACTAAAACTCGTGTTTGGTGAACTGATTTAACTTATTTAAGACAGAGATTAAAATAAAATAATAAAAAGGCTGTATAAACAAGTGAACACTACACCACACAAACTTCTTCAAGATCCAAAACTAATTCTTCAATCAGCAGTAAATTCCCTGGTTTTATGCCCGGGCGCTCATGCTTAACACAATTGCTCAAGGTATTGGATATTTGGACCCATATTCTGGAAAGTGGTGGTAATATCGACAAAATTTACCTAGATTTTGCCAAGGCTTTCGACTGTACCCCACAAAAGGCTGAAAATCATACTGGAAGGGTACGGAATTCGGGGAAATGTCCTAGTGTGGAGAAGACTTCCTACATGACCGCAAGCAGTGTGTGGTGATCAATGGCACGAAATCGTCATCTGTACCTGTCACAAGTGGGATATCCACAGGGCAGTGTATTGGGCCCACTGTTTGTTTGTTTCATAAATGACATGTCTGACGTTGTACACTCCTCCATACAAATGTTTGCCGAAGACGCCAAGTTATTTTGGGAAATTAAGAACCAAGCGAACTGTGAAGAGCTGCAGAAGGACCTCTGTGGGCTCCAGGAGTGGTCGAAGAAATGGCTGCTGAGATTCAATGTCACGAAGTGTAAGAGGATGCACCTGGGGCGTACCAACGGTAAGGAGGTGTATCATATGTCCCAACGGGATGAAGAAACTGCACTATTTGAGACTGAATGTGAGAAGGACCTAGGTGTGTATGTTGACAATGAAGCTGAAGTTCTAGGGCCATTGCGAGAAGAAGGTAAACCAGGCAAATAAATTATTGGGTCTTATAAGAAGGTCGTTCAGATATCTAGACAGTCCGTCCCTCGTAACGATCTTCAAGAGTGAAGTACTTCCCCATCTGGAGTGCTGTTGACCCGTCTGGTCCCCGAGATATGTCAGTTGGTTGAAAATGTTCAAAGGAGGGCCACCAGACTGGTGCCTGCACTTCGGCACCTCAGCTACCCTGAGAGATTGGAGCGCCTGAACTTGCCTAGCTTATACTACAGACGGGCAAGGGGGGACCTATTTGAGGTGTATAAGCATCTCAGGGGGCACTAATCAGTCGTGTGTCCTTACTTGGAGCTGGCGGATGCTCGCCCCACAAGGGGTCACAGCTCAAGATTGAACAAGCCGCAAGTCCAGAAAACTGTGAGGGCAAACTTTTTCGGAGTGAGGGTTGTCATCTCTTGGAACAATCTACCAGAGAGTGTTGTGACGGCACCGAGTGTGAGCTCTTTCAAGACAAGATTTGACCAACACTGGAGCGGGTTCAGGTACATTCAGGAGCCGGTGCATGCCCAGTATTTGCCAACAGTGCGTGACAGAGACGTGGCCGAGCGTCCGGGCAGCTAGCGAGCCGATCTTTTGGTGAAGAGGATAAATGAAAAGGAAAAGTAATCAGAGACGTGACCGATCGCCCAAGCGGCTAACGAGCCGATCAGTGGCGCAGAGGATAAAAGCAAAAGTAATTTGTTAATGGTGTTTTATTGGCAACTTGCCATTATGATTATTGTGCTTATTTTATTGTGTTAAATATAGTACACTTTACTATACTTGTATTGTAAACTTAATTATAGCTACTATAGATAGCTCTGTATTTATATTTTCCATCCTTTAGGTAGTTATTACAAGTCAACTTTGTTTACATAGAAAAATGTAAGGATGCAGAGTAATACAGTAGCCTTTTGTTTGCATATAAAGCTTAAGAGCAAATAAGAAAAAAGAGAGCTATTTGGGTGCTTTGTGGCCTGACAGGCAGACTGTCATTACGTGGGTGACCAACGTGGCTACTGCTTACAGGATGATTGTAATTACAGCTCTCGATGACTGCAGTACAGAATTGAGATTGAAAATACTGAAAATTTATTTAATATCACTACAGCTTCAGTTCTTGTTTCTCTACTCATTTAAGCATTTTGTAAGCTGAAGATGGACAAATTTTTTTAGTGAGTCTATGGTTTGTGATGGGTTAATGTCATTGAAGCTTTCATATGAGTGTACCACACCAGAGACTGATTGATTGGTCAGAATTCTTTGCTCTATAGTGCACCTAAGCTTATATCATGGGGTTTTGGGGCAAACAAATTTTGGGCTGGAACACATCTCCGCTTTTCAGAGCAATACGTAACTGAACGAAGTATAACA
>NW_024723050.1:3652424-3689823 GCF_018991925.1 Homarus americanus | reverse complement strand
CGAAGCCACGTATTGCTCACCAGAAAAGTGCAAAGAGGGCATGCAAGATTATTCTCTTCCTTACTCCACACAGAAGTTATCAACACACCAGATTCCTTTCTACTTTCACTAATCAATACCACCACCATCGCTGCAAATTTCCTCCTGGTGTTAGAAGCTTCTATACCATCCCCAAGGACTCGGCTCTTGGCTAATTTCACCTGAGATCCTTGTCCCGAGAATTGCTGTCTTGACACCACAAATCAAGATCCAGCCCATAATGCAATCTAATCCGATCGCTATAAGAACAGCCTTAGTCCCAACCATTGTAAAAATTAATAATAATTTCAATAAATCAGTAAAGCCCACCCCTGGGTAAACACGTTCTCACTGCCACTTTATGTTGTAATGAATCAGTTTGTTTGGATCCCCATTCCAAGTATATATACTTTATTTTGGTATTACTTATGGTTACTTGTACATTATTTGTAATTCGTGAATCCATTCCCCAAACATAAACCTGTTTTCAGCCCTGGCCAAACCAACACACACACACACACACACACACACACACACACACACACACACACACACACACACACACACACACACACACACACACACACACACACACACACACACACACACACACACACACACACACACACACACACACACACACACACACACACACACACACACACACACACACACACACACACACACACACACACACACACACACCACACACACACACACACACACACACACACACACACACACACACACACAGCACACACACACACACACACACACACACACACACACACACACACACACACACACACACACACACACACACACACACACACACACACACACACACACACACACACACACACACACACACACACACACACACACACACACACACACACACACACACACACACACACACACACACACACACACAACCTACCTATGTGCTTCATTTTTTTTTTATTTGTAGTTTTAAATTTTCTTTATTTCTAAGCTCTGTAATAAAGAAAACGGTTTTACTAGGGTGGACTATAATATCCTATGTAATATAAGTAACATGTTTATTTACATATTCAGACTCGAATTATACATAGAGAAAATAGTTTATTTTATTTTTTGTAAGGACCAAATTGTATCAGTAGCTATATTAAGTGCTGCACTGTTTCTGTTTATGTAGGGCCCTCCATCACCTACCACTGGTAACCAACCACTTCTGCATCACCTACCATTACCTGAGTAACCAACCACTGCATCACCTACCATTCCTTGAGTAACCAACCTCTCCTCTGCATCACCTACCATTCCCTGAGTAACCAACCACCCCTGCATCACCTACCATTCCCTGAGTAACCAACCACTTCTGCATCACCTACCATTACCTGAGTAACCAACCACTCTCTGCATCACCTACTATTCCCTGAGTAACCAACCACCTCTGCTTACCACCATTCCCTGGAGTAACCAACCACTCCCTGCATCACCTACCATTCCCTGAGTAACCAACCACTCTGTGATCACCAATTATTCCCTGAGTAACCAACCACCTCTGCATCACCTACCATTCCTTGAGTTCAACTCCCTGCATCACCTCTATTCTATAACCAACCACTCTGCATCAACCATTTCTCTGAGTAACCAACCACTTGCATCACTGTACCATTCTCGAGTAACCAACCACTCTGGAATACTTACCATCTGAGTAACCAACCATCCCTCTGCATCACCTACCATTCCCTGAGTAACCAACCACCTCTGCATTACCCACCATTACCTGAGTAACCAACCACCTCTGCATCACCTACCATTCCCTGAGTAACCAACCACTCTGCGCATTTTACCATTACCTGAGTAACCAACCACTCTTTGATCACCTACCATTCCCTGAGTAACCAACCACTCTGCATCATCTACATTCCCTGAGTAACCAACCACCCCTGCACACTACCATTCTGAGTAACCAACCACTCCTCTGCATCACCTACCATTCCTGAGTAAACAACCACCTCTGCATCACCTACCATTCTGAGTAACCAACCATTCTGACTTCCATTCTGAGACACCCTGCATCACCTACCATTCTGAGTAACCAACCACCTTCTGCATCACTTACCATACCTGAGTAACCAACCACTCTGCATACCATTCCTGAGTAACCAACACCCTACATTTCTGGTCCAACCACTTGCATCACCTACCATTCCCTGGAGTAACCAACCACTCCCCTGCATCACCTACCATTCCTGAGTAACCAACCACTTCTGCATCACCTACCATTACCTGAGTAACCAACCACTCCCCTGCATCACCTACCATTCCCTGAGTAACCAACCACTTCTGCATCACCTACCATTCCCTGAGTAACCAACCACTCCTGCATCACCTACCATTCCCTGAGTAACCAACCACTCCCTGCATCACCCACTATTCCCTGAGTAACCAACCACTCCCCCTGCATCACCTACCATTCCCTGAGTAACCAACCACTCCCCTGCATCACCTACCATTCTGAGTAACCAACCACCTCTGCATCACCTACCATTCTGAGTAACCAACCACTCTGTATCACTCCATTTACCTGAGTAACCAACCACTCCCTGCATCACCTACCATTCCCTGAGTAACCAACCACTTCTGCATCACCTACCATTCTGGATAACAACCACTCCCTGCATCACCTACCATTCTGGTAACCAACCACCGATCACCTACATTACCTGAGTAACCAACCACTCCCCTGCATCACCTACCATTCCTGAGTAACCAACCACTTCTGCATCACCTACCATTCCCTAGTAACCAACCACTCCCTGCATCACCTACCATTCCCTGAGTAACCAACCACCCCCTGCATTACCTACCATGCCTCTGTGTCACCTACCATACCCGTGTCACCTACTACAATGCTTCATTCTTCACCAGCAGTGTTGGTAAGTGTTTTTATGATTAGTAATTACATGTACACATACTGTATATGGGTCAATAATGTTTTATTGTTGTATTTTTGTAGGAGAGGGAAGTGCCTCAATAAGTCAGAATCTGGGATAACTCGGCAAGGCCAGAGCCCCAAATGTGCCGAGTTATCGAGGGTTTACTGTAGATTTGCTGTCACTTTATTAAAAAAAATTTAAATTTGAGTGTATGTAGTTTTAACTTATAATACTGTACACTACATCACCATTCTAAGTATCCCAGTGTCAGTGTTTGCAGATAACTATACAAATTATATTATTTACTTACTCACATTGCAGATAGAGATACGCATACCGGGTAGTTAAATATATAGAGAGTCAAGGAACAGTAGCCCTGTCTGGGAAGTTAAGAAAAAACAAGAAGGTGCCAATCGTTGTCACTATGGATTTTATTTACCTATTTTAATATATACGTAGTATTCTCAATTACGGGTCAATTGAATTGAACCCAGATACCGAGGAAAGTGAAACCGGTAGTGAACAACAGAACATATGGGATTAATTCCAAAGAGACTGGCCCGACCCCAAACCCACTTTTTCTGACACAATACCTATGTTGTAGTAAAATAACATCTTAATTTTATGATGGTATGCAATACAAGTTAATATTTAAGAGAAAACACTTTGAGGTTAATGTCCATTCAAATAATGGACTCAACTCCTAGCTCACTTGCTGAGAAATGTTTGGGTGAAAATACTTAGACTTTAAATGCTAGTAATAAATAATACTCAGACTAAAGTTAGGATAATATAATTGACATTTCTGGATTCATTGCAGGTCAGGAATATTTTGAATGTAACTTATATATTTTGTGCCAAAAGATAAAATATTTGCTTTGTGTAAACCAAATTACATATTAGATCTAAAATTTGTATGTCTAATGCAAAATCCAAGATGTTTATATTCAAATGATCATCATATTGTAATAATTCCAGCAATGTAAATTATATTTCGGCGAGTATTTGTATGAATTTTATGAGCTAAAACAAATATCTTCAATTAATAAAAAAATATAAATTCTTCAAGACACTATCTATCAATCAAAATACCCCACCTTGCCTCTCCTCCACACCACGCCAGCTGGACCGGTCGGTCCCAACGCTCCCCCCCCACCTTCCCTCCTTACCAGAGAAATGTTTGGGTGAAAACACTAGATTTTAAGTATAATAATAAATAATACCTCAGACTAAAGTTAGGATAATATAATTGACATTTCTGGATTCCTTGCAGGTCAGGGGAATATTTTGAATGTAACTTCATATATTTTGCACTAAAAGATAAAATATTTTGTAAACCAAATTATTACATTAGATCTAAAATTTGTATGTCTAATTAAATCCATGATGTTTATATTCAAAATGATCATCATATTGTAAGAATTCCAACAAATAAAATTTTATTCTGGCATTTTTTATGAATTTTATAAGCTAAAACAAATATCTTCAGTAAATAAACAAAGAAATATTCTTCAAGGACACTATCTGTCAATCAAAACACCACCTCCGGCCTAGCTGTCCTCCTCCCTCCCTCCCTCCCCCACCTTCCTCCCTACCAGAGGAAATGTTTGGGTTATAAATAGTATATTTACATTTTTAGTAATATATTACTTCAGACTAAAGTTAGATAATATAATTTACATTTCTGGATTCCTTGCAGGTCAGGGAATATTTTAATGTAAGGTAAACTCCGCTTGGTTTACCTTGTGAAGTTTTTATATACTGGTTGTAAATGGGATGCTTTTCATGCCATTAGTAATTTCCAAAACATTACTGTTTTTCACACCATTCACAGCTGGCCAAGCCCCTGCAAGCTTCTGTGGTGGATAGTGATACAATTGATACAAGTGATACAGGTGAGGCCAATGATTCTGCCCTCTGCCTCGAACCAACCCCCATCCCTGTGCCCAGCCATCTTTTCTACTAATGTAAGTGTTATATAGGTACTGTACCTATTATTATTGATATTTTAATTATTAATTGTGTGCATACCATCATAAATTAAGTTATTTTTACTAGACGAGGTATTGTGTCTGAAAAAGTGAGGTTTGGGGGTCGTCCGTCCCTATTTCAATTAATCCCATATGTTGTTGTTCACTTACGCTTTTTCACTTGACGCTTGGCCGTGGGAAGGGTTCCCTCATCTGTATCACTTGTATCAATTGTATCACTAGCCACCACAGAGGCTTGCAGGCCCCTTTGTCAACCCTCAAAGTCCATATAAGTCCATATCCTCACTATCATTATCACTATCACTGACTTGGGCCGGCTGTGGTGGGTGAAGAACTGCAATGTTTTTGATGACTGGCACCTTAGGCGCATGTCGCGCTAATTCCGTAACAGAAAGGGTACATATTAATCATGAAAGTATATATATATATATATATATATATATATATATATATATATATATATATATATATATATATATATATATATATATATTGTATTTTAGTTGTATTCCTGGATGATTACAAGCTAGCTAGTGCTTTTTCCTTGTTATCAGCATATAATATACAGACCTACAGTGATTTATATATATATATATATATATATATATATATATATATATATATATATATATATATATATATATATATATATATATATATATATATATATATATATATATATATATATATATATATATATATATATATATATATATATATTTGGGGATTTAGAGAATTTATTACTTTATAATGTTTAATTAACCGGATACCAAATGAACCTAAATAATATGGGAATTATGGTGAAATTACCTGATGTTGTATTAAAGGGACCACATTGTCACGAAGGGGGGGGGCAGCTCAGTCCACCACCCAACTGCTTACCTTGCACTTCTCCCACATATAATTCACTTCCCACTCTTCATTTTCCTTATTTTATAGTTTTACATTATAGATTCATTTAAGTCACATTGAGTATTGAAATGATATTTTCACAATTTGTATCATTTCTTATGTAAATATTTGACCAAATTTATAAAAGGAGGTGGTAACAGAAGTACAGTACAGCTCAGTACAGTACCCACAAATTTAAGGAAGTGAATTTTTATTTTGCAACTCCACTGTACTATGTTTCTGATGTTTGTTTACAAATTAGCAGCCTAAATTAAATATCTACATTTAATTTTTTCCCTATAGTATCTCCCAATATTTATCTAAGACCACTGTGCAAATACAAATTGAGAGACTACTGTATACAGTTTATGTTTGCTTTCCCTAAAATCAAAGAACAAGGCACAAAATATTTCTTAATGGAATTGTACCTGAACTTGAGTGTAATTTTTTTTAATAATCTGGAGTTGAAACAACCATGCTTGTAGCATAGTGTTGACTAATGTTTTAAGCAATAAAATGAGGAATCCACAAATACTTTACTCCCCTGCTGCCAGATATCTTTTTTTTTAAAGAAATATCACTGCCAGATATGGAAACTTTATAGTTTTGCTTTAATAAAGAAAGAAAAGGGTCCCATAGGCAGGACTGCCCATTTGCCTTGATAAGAAATATAAAGAAGTAGTTACCAATTTCATATTTTACTAAAAAATTGATGCTCCTTAGGAAAGCAGCTTGGAAACAAAATACACATCCAAAATGTTTAGCCTGAATCTCACACATCACTAATTGTTTCTCCCTTGGTCATAATACATGAAATTGACAAACCTTGTACTTTGTGAAATGAAGAAGGGACTGGGTGTGAAGGACAGCATCTTCTGTATTCAAAATGAGTCTCTCACACAGCTCACAGAAGAGGACTTAGGAATGTAGATATTCTACCCCTAGAAGTACATTTACAGACATCCATTAATGAATTTCATATATTCTGATGCCATTAAATAAATACTGTAGTATATGATACCACACACATGTCATGAAAGGATTATATAAAAAGTTTATATTTGACGTATGGGACAAATGTTAGGTAACAAATGACTAATACTGTACTGTATGAAGAAGGATCTTAATAATAATTCTAAAAATACTATAATATCCAAAATATCATATTATCTTTGGGGGCCATTTAACATCTATGAAATCAGATAAAACACTGAGAGGAAGAAACTAAATGCTCTGGCACTAAGTGATTACTGATTGTAACATAATCAGAGAGAGACATTTATGAATTATCTTTAACAAAGAAGAAATAAAAATTAATGATTGCCCAGGTGTTAAAATTAAGAGTACAGTACCCACTCACTTTGTCTGCATCATAGTACATTACACACAGTTTTGTACAATTGTACCATTATCTTGAAATTTCTCTATAAAGTTTGAGAATCTTGTGAAGTTTCTAAAGATATTAGGTTTTCTGCCTTCAAGAATTTCACAAGTATGAAATACCATTTTGTAGCCAAATGGGACAGACAAGTGACCTGTGAGACTTGTTCAGCAGAACACTTAGGTGAAACCTTCTTTATCCAGGAGGATGTTTATGCCCATAGAGCAGGGACCCTGATCTGTTGAATAAATGTAAACGAAGATTTTCTAAAAAATTTCTGGATATGCACATGGTGCAATCTTTCGAAATTCATTCCCATCTCTGGAATAAAGATGTTTCTCCAGAAATTTCTCAGGCTAAAAAAAAAAAAAAAAAAAAAAAAAAACAGCTATTGGGAGTTCCGAGGGTCGGATGAGGAGATTATTGCACAGTACAGTACATTGTACATGAATGCCTAAAGTCATTCAAAATATTATTAGTGGTATTCTTTGATAAACTTTTGTCTAAGAACATCAAACGAGAAAGGACTTTCTATAGTCAGAAGTACCAACCTATCCGATACATCAACATAAACAAGAAGGTATATAGGTATCAGTCACAAAACACTAGCCATCCCATAACCAAAGTGCATTTGCGTATATGCGACCGTGTGGCAGAAGCAGAGTCGTCCCGAGGGTATGGCAACCGGTGCGACCGCACCGGGCCCCGCGCTAGTGGGGGTCCCGCGGCCCTTACCTCACCCAACAACAGAATCAGTGACCAGGTTAGGCTGACCTCACCTTACCACCCAGATTCAGGAGACCACCTGAAGGATTAGTGACCAGCACAGTTAGGCAATGCATCTGCTGACATGAGGTCTAAGGTAAGATTAAGCCACCCCATCTTACCACCCGGAGTGAGAACAATGTCATTCTTTACTGTGCTCTATGTCGAAGAGGAGTGAAGACGCTGACAGCGGTCACCTGTTAGTGTTGTCTAAACTCTGAATCTCCAGTTGTCTGTGATTTGTGTTTTGTGAAATTGTTGATATACATTATTTTACTGTAGTACACAACCCTCATTTTTTATTATACCATGGCCAGCAGGGATAGAGATAGAGACAGAACATACATCTTGGGTGCAGAGAAAAGGCAAAAGAAAAGGAAAAGAAAAGAAATCGAAATGTCAATGAAAGGTTCCCTAGAAAAATGTGTGTTTTCAGAAACACCAGAAACTAGTGCAAAAAAGGACCTGAGCGACTGTGATGGTGATAGTGTGGGTCATGTTCAAGCTGAGGAAGAGGAGAGTACTGAAAAAATACTAAGGCTGTTAAAATGGACAGCTCTACCCATGTTAACGGTCATTATGATGAAGATCTATGTGATCCAGCCAACTGGCCACATTTACTGGACACTATGACAATTGATATTTTGGTAGAAAGGGACCTGTTATGATATCTCTTGAGAATTATGTGTTTCCCAAAAATGGTGAAAACCGACACTTTTCAGAAGACTTTTACATGCGAAGATTGACAAATGGGGAAATACAGTGGTCCCTCGGTTAACGAACGGTTCGGTTAATAAATTTACCTTCCATAATGAAATCCTTACGAACATCACGTTTTGTTGTGGGCATCAGCTGATCAGCTGATGCACTAGTCTGCCAATTCAGTAATCTGTTCTATGTTTACATTAGTTTCCAGTGGAGAAAATATCAATAAAGTTGTGCTCTTTAATATTTCTGCATTTTTATATTAAAATTATTAGTCATTTCAACATCTATTTAACATATTGATAATATATGCAGTACAATACAGGGAACTAGTTTGTTGTGCGCCCATCAGCAGCTTGACTCAGCCACAAGGCGTCAGTTGGGCTTTGAAAACAGTTGAGTGAACATCTATTTTGTAGGAGTCTTCAATATTTTTGCATTTTTCATTGAAATTATTGGTCATTCTGAAAATTAGTTAACATATTGATAATATATAGTGCAGGGCAGCGTTAATTTAAATAAAATAATCTTGAATTACACCTTGTGAACTTAAAATTTTATTGGTTAAATGACAGCATCAAGCATGGGTCCCCTAAAAGGTGATTTCTCCTCCATCCTCACTTCCTTCTCTTTTCCCTTCTCCTCGACCCCCACTTCTATTTCCCATCATCAACCAGGAACCTTCTACATACACACATCAAAGTAAGTGTACTTTACTGCATTTTTTTTTACTTTGTATGTACTTTTCTGTGAGCTGGAACCAATTACCCAATATCCCATTGAAACAATGGATTCGGTTAACGAACAACCTTCTGGAACGAACTGTGTTCGTTAACCGAGGGACCACTGTATAAGAAAGATGTTGTAGTGGATATTCTCCCCTACAACTGTTGCTGACCAGCCAATCCTACGGCAAGTTTCTCAGCAAAGCCTAGCTGTCTGACTGCGCGGTGGTCGGCCAGCAGCGACGTTCACTTCCGGCGGACTTGTGTATATATACCTCCAGCCTCGCTGTGAAGAGGATTCTACTCAGCGCTCTCAAACAGACAAGACCTCCTCTCAACAAGCTACTCACCACACAGCAACTCCCTAACACTGCATTGTGTGTGTGTGTGTATATGTATGTATATATACACACAGTCATGCGCCGGTTAACGTCCAACCGAACAACGTCCGATCACATATACGTCTGTGACCCCCCCCCCAAAAGCACTTCCGTGACGCCTGCTGGACCACCACTCCACGACCCCCTGACGGAGACACGATGATCCTTCCCAAACTGGCTTTAGTAAGCATTTGCCTCCAGGTGTAATATTAACCTACATCTATTGAGGATAAAATCTTTTACCTACAAATTGACAATAACACATTTGCTGTAATCAGACATATCTAGTTGCCTCAACAATTGCAACCCCAGCTGCAATTGGGGTTGCATTTTCAAATTCTATGTCATTACTAAGGAATAACGAAGTCTCTGGTGAACTGCACTCTAAGATTAAGAGAAAACGGACTCAGGCGTCCTGAAGAGAGAGAAAACGTACTGCTATGATGGGGGACACAAGCACTCACACGTGCCACTCATACTGACAGACTTGACATTCACTTGACAAGTTTTACCAACCATTAGTTGTGTACGTTATCTAGTGAATTTAGTCAATATTGTTCAGTACAAGTACACTGCAATACAGTGGTCCCTCGGTTAACAATGGACCTGCGTGCAAACCTGTACATTTACTAAATGATTACGGTACTTAAATTGTTATGTCTATTGCAAATATAGATTGTTTATACAGGTATTCAAATAAATCACTATCTTACAAGAATCCCAGCAATGTAAGTTATATTCACCCAGGTCATTTGGGTGGCAAATTATGAGAAGAGCTTAGTCACTCTTAAGTAATGATAAATAAACACGCAGGCCTTCAGCGCCAACTGTCAAATCTTATCTCAAATAAATAAACAAACACCAAACATCATGTCACCTCACCCCCCCCTCCCCCCTCTTCCCACTTTATGCTTTAAGGTGTTTATTTTATATAATATCTCAGACTAAAGTTAGGAGACTATAATTTGCAATGCTGGAATCCTTGCAAGACAGCCAATAATTTGAACATAAATGTCATATATTTTGCTCAAGATATAAAAATTGTAGTACAGTACATTAGTGTACAATACTGTAGTACATTTTATACTAAAAAGTTTTCAACTGTATTTTTGGGTAGATTTACATAAATTTTTTCATTTATTTTCATCCATTTACATGCACACACCATACTAAAAGAAATGTAAAAGAAATAAATGACCTCAGTGCAAAGCTGGAGTGTACATGTACTAATTTGATTACGGTACTAAAATTGTTATGTCTAGTGCAAAATACAGCATGTTTATATTCAAATTAATCAGTACAGGTTGTACCTCTCTAGTCCGGCAACCTCGGGACCTGACTGGAGCCGGACCATGGAAATTAACCCTTTTCCTGGATAGATAGTGACTTGTGCTTATGCTTGGAAGCACTAGCACCACTTTCTCTGCATCATGG
The DNA here is from genome assembly GCF_018991925.1 of Homarus americanus. NCBI lineage: Eukaryota > Metazoa > Arthropoda > Malacostraca > Decapoda > Nephropidae > Homarus > Homarus americanus. The sequence goes on along the minus strand of NW_024723050.1, from coordinate 3,678,606 downwards.
TCTCTTTGGGAACTTATATTGAAGGCACCACTTTCTCTGCATCATGGTCTCTTTGAAGACATATTGAAGGGCACCACTTTCTCTGCATCATGGTCTCTTTGAAGACATATTGAAGGGTTAAATGTAGTATAGTAGCTTTTCAAATTTCGCGAGTTTTTAATTCAACGTATTTTATTGGAACACAAAAAAATAAATAAATAAATAAAAACTTATTTACTGTTCTCATATATATATTTTTAATTAATGTTTCTAGTTGTTTTATTGAATTAATGTTTGTGTGTGCAAAATTAACAATACAATTTATTAATAATGAGGAGACGAGACGGCTGCCGGCATTGTTTATGTTAAAGCTTACAAAACCAGTGACTGATTGGTTCTACTGTACATATAAAACTGAAGAAAATAAGACCCTGATTGTAGCTGTAGTAAAATTAATGTAAAAAAAATTAATATGGTTGTTTGAAGTACCTGTAATGTTATTTAATGTTAATAAATGGAACAATATAAGTAGCAAACCATTAATGGTAAAAAAAAAAAGTGAGACTGCGCGTATGTAAGTGCGCACATGTGAAAACATATCGTCATTACTCTACATAAGAATATGAAAGCAACACTTATTTACTGCTCATATATATTGAAGGGTTAAATGTTGTACTCTGTATAGACAAGCAGAGAAAGAGAGAGAGAGCAGCCGAACTGCAGGATGTAAACAAACCTTAATTTCCCGCGGCTTTGTTGTTGTTTTTTACGGGAATTAGCCCACCCGGGCATAGGTCACCGACCCACATTGGGGCCTGAGGGTCAAAAATTTAATACTCCTGTAATAATAATAATAATAATTCAGATAAGTAAAGGCTGCCTGTCTACAATGGACAAACTAAATGATTTCCGGACCACAGAATGCCGGACTAGAGAGGTACAACCTGTATCTTACAAGAATCCCAGCAATGTTAATTATATTCTCCCAGGTCATTTCACTGGCATTTTAAAACGAGAGAAGCTTAGTAGGACTGTTAAATAAACACACAGAGACCTTTGGCTCAAACTGTCAAACATATCACCTCAACCCCCACCCCCCCCCACCTATCGCTGGCTAGCTGGCTGTCTCCGTCCCTCCCAGCCAGGCTTTTAGGCTTACAGTTTTTATCTTATATAATATCTCAGACTAAAGTTAGGAGATTATAATTTGCATTGCTGGAACCCTTGCAAGACAGACAATAATTTGAATATAAACGTCATATATTTTGCTCAAGAGATAAAAAATTTTGTATTTAGTGTACAGTACTGTAGTACATTTTATAAAAAAGTTTTTCAACTGTATTTTTGGGTAGATTTACATAGATTTCTTCATTTATTTTCATCCATTTACATGCACACGCCATACTAAAAGAAACGTAATAGAAATAAATGACCTTAGTGCAAAGCTGGAGTGCACAAGTACTAATTTGATTACGGTACTAAAATTGTTTTGTCTAGTGCAAATTATAGCATGTTTATATTCAAATTAATCAGTATGTTACAAGAATCCCAGCTATGTTAATTATATTCACCCAGGTCATTTCACTGGCTTTTTATAAGAGAGAAGCTTAGTCACTTAAGAACTGATAAATATACACGCGTTAGACCTGGGCCTGTGCCAACTGTCAAACGTACTACCTCCCCTCCCCCCACGCCCCCTCGCTCGCTCCCACCCTCTCTCTCCCCAAATTGCCCAGCGTTGCTGGAATCCTTGTAAAACAGTGAATAATTTTAATATAAACGTCATGTATTTTGCACAAGATATAAAAATTAATCACCTGTATCACATTACAGTAGTGATTTAAGAGTAAAAGTGTATATCTTATGTACAATATTACATACCGTAGAAATGCTCAATACGAAGTTTATGTGATGATCAGATTCAAAAATCCATTTTTGGTTAAAGTCCGTTTCCAAAAATTATATAGAGGCGTTATGACTGTGTATATATACGTATTTTCGGCGCAGCTGCATGGAAGCACCTGATTTTGGAAATGAAATTCTAAAAAAAAAAAAATTTACGGGTTTTAGCCCACCTGGGCACAGGTCACTGACCCACATTGGGGCCTAGGGGGCAAAAATGTAATAATAATAATAATAATAATCATAATAATAATAATAATAATAATAATAATAATAATAATAATAATAATAAAGAAATACAAAAATTAAAAAAAAATATCAAGAGTGAGAAACAATATACCTGTATGTATGTTGTGTTGTCAAAGTAAGAGAAACAATTGAGACCCTGCAGAAAGTCAGATCATCAACCTGGGACTTGGTCACACACTGCTTGGCAAGAATCTACATTGGAACAATACATTCGCTTCCAATATCTTCAGAGCGGTAGTACCTCATTGTTTGGTACATTAGCTGCTAATACCCACACCAGTGTAACGTTGTGATATACAACCCTTTTGGCACAAGTACACACACCTCTTTGAATATCATCACTTAGAACTGCTTATCAGTCGTCATTTTCATCAAGTTAAAAAAAAAATCTGCATAAGAAGGTGAAATCTTTAATACAGCGCTCATTTTATACACCTGGTCACCTCCACATCTAAGGGGCTGTAGTGTTTACATTCTTTCTCTTGTTTTTGTCGGTATGACAACGACGGGAAATATTTTCCAACAGTAGAAGGTAAGCAAATGTAAACATGTATATCAACGTCTATTTAAAACAAAAACAAAATTATTTAAAAACAAAATAAAAGTAAAAAAAGAACTCGTTTTTTGCAAAACCAGTGACTGATTGGTTCTACATAATTATAAAACTAAAGAAAATAAGTCCTCCATTGTAGCTGTATTAAAATTAATGTAGAAAAATTAATATGGTTGTTTTAAGTAATGTTATTTCATGTTAATAAATGGAACAATGGAAGTAGCTAACAATTAAGGGTAAAAATAAAGTGAGATCACGTATGTAAGTGAGCACATGTGAAAACATATCATCATTACTGTACATAAGAATATGAAAGCAACACTTATTTACTGTTCATATATATTTTAATTAATATTTCTGAATTAAAAAAAATATCTACCCACCAGTGGTAATAAAGTTGAAAACATAAGGACAGCCAATGTTGTTGTGTGTGTGTTTTGACTTGGATGACGAAGTTGTATTTAAATTTGGAAGATTTTAATTTTGTGGGGTTTTTACAGTCTAAATGGGTATCCAAATATGAGAGCCTACTGTAAATAGGTGTCCAAATATGAGAGCCTACTGTAAATAGGTGTCCAAATATGAGAGCCTACTGTAAATAGGTGTCCAAATATGAGAGCCTACTGTAAATAGGTGTCCAAATATGAGAGCCTACTGTAAATAGGTGTCCAAATATGAGAGCACTGTAAATAGGTGTCCAAATATGAGCACTGTAAATGGGTCTCCAAATATGAGAGCCTACTGTAAATAGGTGTCCAAATATGAGAACCTACTGTAAATAGGTGTCCAAATATGAGAGCCTACTGTAAATAGGTGTCCAAATATGAGAGCCTACTGTAAATAGGTGTCCAAATATGAGAGCCTACTGTAAATAGGTGTCCAAATATGAGAGCCTACATATAAAGAAACAAACATTCCTGCATTTGAGACCAGCAGACAACCTTTAGCAATTCCTCAATAGATGGCGCTGCCACACCACTGTCATTAGTAAACAAACCACACAGCAGCAAGGGTTTTTTTTTTTTCGCAATATATCAACAATATTAGTTATATCAACAGTTTTATAGTACTGTATAGAGAATACTTGTAATTGTTAAGTACTGTAATGAGGTAACAGTCTTTGTAAGGGGCTGATTTAAAAAACCTCTGCTACAACTCATCGACTAGTGTCCTGGAAGATGCATGGTAATTTTCGAGGTATATTTTTGTCATAAAAAGTGCGTCTTTTAAGCCCAAAAATACGGTGTAAATATATATATATGTATATACACACAGTAAGACCTAGATTAACCGACCACATATTGGGGGAAGGGGCCGACGGATAATCGAAAAGGTCGGTTAATTGTACATAAAGTATACGGAAATAAAACATACATTTTCAAAGTACCTTTCCCTAACCTACCTCATTTAAGACCCTCTGTTCATTTTTGTTCATTTGCCATTCATATTTCAAAAGAATTTGCTTTAAAACATTAACCACATTAGTAAATAAATATGAACCAGCACAGAAACCGTGAATAAAAAATGGAAAAGTCAAAGAACATGTGTCATCACAAATATTGTGACCAAGTCCCAGGTTGCTGATCTGACTTTCTGCCTCATTTACAAACAATTGCAGGGTCTCAATTGTTTCTCATACTATTGACAACACAACATGCATACAGGAAATTTTTATTTTTTCAATTTTTTGGGCACTCCCCTACATCCTTGTGTAAGGTGAAGCGCAGAAGCGTTTACAGCGCCCAACAGGGAAGCATGCTAAGTTCATGTTTGCCTTATGTCTCATGAGTTAATGGCGTAGAAGCCTGAAGAGTCAAGGGCGTAGAAGCCTGAAGAGTCAATGGTTTATGTCTAAGGAAGTTATTGGAAGTTCCAACAACTTGTCCCTGAATACGAATTCGCAACTTTCAACTTACAGCAGGTACCTACTTTGCTGCTAGGTGAACAGGGACGAAGGGGACTAGGAAGAGTGTCCAAACAACTTCCGCCGGCCCGGGAATCGAACCCGTGACATCTTGCTTGCGAGGCAAGAACGGTACCGCTCTACCACCAGCTCCCCATACAGGTACATTGTTTCTCACTCTTGATTTTTTTTCATTTTTGGGGAATTGGTTCCAGCTCACCGAAAATTTCCTAAATTCAACAAAAATGGTAGAAAAGTTCACTTACTTTGAGGTGTTGTACTGCACACATCATTGTCATTCCTAAAAATCCCATTTAATTCATATTACGCTATATAACATTCAAATGCACCGCGCTTGTAGAACCTCGGAAAACGGGAAACATTGATAAAGGACAACTCACCTTCTCAATGTCACTAGACCATGTGTTGTATTGTACCCAGGTACAGTTATATCATATTAATTGTATGTATTCATAGCATTAAGGAGAACTCAGGGTATCCATAAGATGAATGTTAAAGTCCAGTTGAGCCGGACTAGTGTACTGTAGGACTAAGTGTGGATCAGGGTTTGAAGGTCATACTATTTACGTCTGTGAGCGTGTAGCGAACATAACTTCCACAGATGTCATATGAAAATACATGAGAACAATGATCTGGAAAAAGGATTAATGTATCAGAACTCTGTGAGGTGTTGGAAGTGACCCAGAAACTATACTTGAAAGGAAATATCTTGTATGCGTTGGTATGGACTTAATACACCTCGTATCCTCACGTGACATATACCCACGACAGGTACAGTGATCAGAGAATCTTATGTCTGTGTTCAAATAGTGCAATGTGTGAGAGGAGGATCCCTCATTACAGTTTTAAGTGAAGTTGATACACCCCCGCCATGAACATTCAGCCTTTGTTTCAAGGCGCGTCATGTACCCGCCTTGGGTACCACGTTGATATTATAACCCCATGAATTTACCCACGAACTAGCAAACCAAGACCTTACCTTAGTGTGTAATTTAGGATTAAAATATGTGTTTATAAGGCATGAGTGACAATATACCGAAAAGTGTTCAGGTGAGAACCATAAGAAACAAAAGTGAAAATTAAGGATTGGAAACTGTAGGCCTACGTGATGAGGAGCGGCGGGGCAATGCCCTCAGTATTCCCCGTTCTACCGTCACCTCAGGTTCCATGCGGTCGGAGTGCCTTGCCGCCCGGCCGCCATTATCCCTTTGAGCGTCACAACAGGTGGTGACTACTCCCCGCTATGCCAATCCACTGTGAACCTGTGGATGTCTAGCACACCACTCCAAATGAATAGTCACAAATATGGAGACCGTGAGAAACTCTGCGGTCGTCACTTGGAGCGACCTATAATACCAGGCGTAGAAATAGTGCTGGTATGTCTCTAGGTGAAGCCCTCGTCTTTACCCACCAAGGGCGGTGTGCGAACGAGGTGCCTGTTGTGTATACCTAAAAGTCACAAGGAGTCCCATACTTGCAGGGGTGGAGTGTAACATGTGTGTTGAGATGGTGCTACTATGTATGATAACCGACGGTGCTATATTCCATACAGGTGGAGCAGTCTGATGTGTTAAGGGATAGTGTAAGAAGGAATGACCGAGGTAAGGTGGTCACAGATTGTTATGCAATAAGTAGGTGGATGACACGCCATCAATGTAAGAGTCTGGGGCCCATCTGGGTAACCACATTTTCGTTGTTCTTCTGAGGAAGGCCAAGTCATGTATATGTTTTTTACCAGTATGTTTTATAAGGAATAAATCAATTTAGACATGTTATGGTTTCACCCTTCTTTACCCTTATCGATCTGGTCAATGGAAAACCTAACCCAATGCCTAGTCCACTCTGCACGCTACCTAACGAGCTACATGCTGTCCAGAGGGGGTCTGGTGGCAGCGACCCTTAGAAATTAAGATTAGAGTTAAGTTATCCCCTTAGACTTAGTGACCCCAGAATCTGGCAGTATAGTGTGTATGTAGAAGGCTCCTGGATGATGATGATGGGAATTAGAATGGGGGTGGAGGAGAAGGAAGAAGAGAAGGCATTGGGGTGGAAGAAAAGTCACCCCATGGCACCATTTCACCCATAAAATTTTAGTTCTCTTGGTGTATTTCAAGATTATTTTCTTTAAATCAACACTGCACTGCATTATATATTGTCAATATATAAAATATATTTCAAAATAACCAATAATTAGCTTGGAAACACAGAAAAAAAGCGTTTAGTTGAAGAGAGTCTCAAGCAAGATGTTACCTCCAGTGAAAACAGAGAGAGACTAACGCCTGTTTGCTGTGTTAAGAGGCTGGATGCCGCGCATTAAACTAGTCACTTTACCTTCAATTATGTTCAATAATTGTTAAAATGACTAAAAAATTTAATATTAAACTTTTAAAATTATTGAATAGTATAAACTTCTTGATATTTACTAAAATAGTAAGGAATTTAAGCCCTAGAACCGATTAATGTATTGGCGGACTGATACTAAAGTTGGTTGCCCGGTCAGTGCAAGCGAAAACATGTTGAGGTCGGTTCGTAAGAAATTCGTTAACCGAATTTTTGTTCGTTAACCGAATTGAAGATCCTTATGGAAGGCAGTTCGTTAACCGAAATTTCGTTAAAGGCGTTAACGAGGGTCACTGTATATATATATATATATATATATATATATATATATATATATATATATATATATATATATATATATATATATATATATATATATATATATATATATATATATATATATATATATACACTAGAACTCTTAAATCACTACTGTAATGTGATACAGGTGATTAATTTTATCTCTTCAGCAAAATATATGACGTTTATTCAAATTATTCGCTGTCTTGCAAGGAATCCAGCAATGCAAATTATATTCTCCTAGCTTTAGATATTATATATGATTAAAACTTAAAGCCTTCTGAAAACCCCCAAACCTTTCTTGGGAAGGTGGTGGGGAGGGGTGACAGTGACATGTTTGACAGTTGGCGCTGAGGTGTGAAGTATTTAATTGTTAATTTATGTCCTTTAGATTAGAGTTTTTGTTTTTTGCTTATAAAATTTAATAGAAGTGACAGGGGAAAATTTAATTTGCATTGCACTAGACAAAAATTTTAGTAATCAATTTGTACATTATTCTGATTACATGTACAGTCACCCAAAAGAGTCCTGTCGTGAACCATGAACCCCGAGATTCAGACTCTTGAATCCGAAGCATTTATGGACAGAATAATGTATCAGTGTCTAATGCTTCGGATTGACAAGTCTGAATCTCGGGGTTCGTGGTTCGCGACAGGACTTTTTGGGTGACTGTACAGTTCAGCTTTGACCTTAGGACAGTGTGTGCATGTAAATGAGTTTCAATAAATGAATATCGAGCCAAAAATAATAGTTGAAAAACTTTATGTAGACAGAGCTTGGATGGCTAAATTTTAGAATGACCAATAACTTTAATACTGTATAAAAAATGCACAAATATTAAAGAGCACAATTTTCTTGATATTTATTCCAATGGAAACGAATGTAAACATAGAAGAGATTATTGAATTGGCTGAGTGCCTCCTCAGCTTATCAGCTGATGTTCAAAACAAAAGGTGATTTTCGTAAGGATTTCGTTAATCAATTTTTTTTTCGTTAACCGAATTGAAGATTCTTATGGAAGGTAATTCGTTAACCGAAATTTCGTTCACCGAGGGACCACTGTATTAAGAATACAAAGGGGCCCCGCGGTGAATGAATTGCCCTGGGCACAAGTTACATTGTCAAAGAGTGGAAAAATACAAAAAAATAAAAAATAAATCCTTTAGTCTTGTTAATCCTGAAATAAAAAAAAGAAAGCTCAGGTAACATCTGTTGACAGTAAAATGCCTGAAAAGAACTTTGAAACCTGTCTTTATTGCTAGAGTTTAGAGAACCAACTCCAGAGTTCACCCAGTGCACAGCCAGTCCAAAAAGTAAGGAGACCCCAGGCATCCAAAAGAATATGAAACACTGGACAAAAAGCAACCCAACCCACCTGATAAACGAACATGTCTTAGGTTATTGCTTGTTTTCTATTTATCAAACCCCTGGGTCTTGATACTTTTTGGATTGGTTTTATCTAATGTCTTGCTGAAGTTGGAAGCCAACATTGGATCAGGATTGAGCTCTGTCAAGCTAATCTTGACCTGAGCGGATAGTGCCCATGTCTCTAGAGTGGAAACAGTCACCCGAACAAGAAGAGCTCTAGCAAGCGGAGTTCTGCCAGGAGGAATCTCCCAGGCTATTTGTCAAATTGCCTTAAAAGCCATAAATGGTCTCTTCTGGTTGAACAATACCAAATATTTCACAATTAAATTAATACGCACCTTCAAATTTACTTGGACCTACTTAATGAAAATCACAATTATGAGTTGTATACAATTGACAGGTGAAGAAATCTGTATTGTTTTCGATTCTGGCTACTTTGTGGCAGCAGGAAGTGGCTGGTACTAAAGAAAATATTATAAAATACATACCTAATGTGTGTTGGTTCTCATTAATATCTTCTTGTTGTTGATCCATTTTGTAGTTTGGAAGCTTTTCCATCCACGAGCAGTCATCATCCTATTGCAACACATAAAGTATAAGAATTAGGACCAATTAAGCCACTTGTTTCATATTCATTTCCATTTGGCATGGCCAATATTTTCCAGTAATTTCTAAAAATCACAATTTACATACAGTATTGTATTGATGAACTGATCAAATACAGTACAAAACTGTACTGTGCTGTACTCAGCTTTATTGTATACAGAAACTAAAAAAATTACAGGATATTCTGTTTTATAATATAATTTAGCCTTTTTAAATTCATAAACTTCAATCATGTGTTCATAGGATACACAAGCTCCACCATGCACACTGAATGTAAAGGTTAACTACCTAAAGAAAACTAAACACAAAAGTTGATCATAAAATAATAATCAATAACATAAGTAAAAGATAAAACATATGTTCCATTCTCACCTAAAAGTGACCAGATATTGCAGAACATTACAGTACTCATCAAAAGGCACTTTGTGTGTGTGTGAGACTACACATGGTTAAAAGTCTTTGAGAAAATTTGGGTAGTACTGTACAGTAAATCAGTTTGGACTGAGTGACAAGGATTAAGGGCATGACTGCCCATTAGGGACAGTGTGGATACAGCACACTGTATACTAAGCCTCTGGTACACAAGGAGGCAGGCAGCATGGCTGGTACTGTACTCTACAGGATTTACTTTCCCAAGTTGTAAACTTTGGCACCCATTTACAGCTGGGTGAACTGGGAGTGACCAGGAATCCAACCACCGATCCCTGGAATAGGAGGTGAGCACTGTATCCAGTAGACCAATGCACTCCTTTACTGCCATGCCAAGGCATAAAATTGAAGCCAGTGAGTGAAGACAGCAAGTCATAATCCACATATCATTCCAGTGACCAGGCACAGCAGTTATTGAAAACATAATTTCACATAAATGAAAATCATACAGTAGTGTTACACATTTACAGTAGGTTGAAGTGCAAACTTATATTATGATATCAAATCATAACCATAGAATATTAATTCTCCTTCATACAAATTATAATACAAAAAACTAAATTATTATAATTACCTTTAGTTTCTCTAGATGACTTGATGACTCCAGGTGTTTCACATATCCATATACATTTATAAAAAACACGTTGCATGGCTTACACCAATATGTGTTCATATCCTTTGATATATCTGACATGTAACTCTTGAGTACCACAGATTTATCATTTTCTGGGCACAAATTCTTTTTGAGAGTATTTGATGACTCTGATGTAGCACCCTTTGTTTTTGTAGCTTTTATATTTTCCTGGTAAGAGTCCTTTCTTGCAGTACTGTTGTCCCTCGCACTATAGGCATGTTGTGTCTGCCTCAGGCTCTCATCACACATCTCTGTATTATCACCTTCTTCCTCCTGAAAAACCTTCCTTTTCTGTGTCATTACTGGCATCCTTGAATCTGTCTGAGAGCAAATTTCATTAGGTTTTGTATGAATCTCACTGTCTTTGACCTTACTGGTAGACTTTTTCTGCATTGAGACATGTGATTCCTGACCTTTACTAATATCTTTAGTCTCATGCTTGTGTAGAGAATGATAATTTGATAAGTTGACTGTTGGTTCAGTCTCCAGTTTTGATGAAAGTAATGCAGAATGTGAAGATGCATTTGTCTTTTTCTTATCCATACAAGAGTCTTTGAGTAAAGATGGTTTTTCCCTACTTCTGCTATTTTCCAAATCACAAATTTTTTTATTGGTAAATTTGATCTCAGCATTAATCTTGAGAATATGACTAGATATTCTGTTTGAAAGGTGAGAATTTTCCTTCAGTATGTGGGCAAGTTTGGCAGTGTCACCAGAGAAATTATTCATAACAGTATCTCTCTGCAAATTGAGATTATTTTTTTGAGTTACCAACATCTTCACTTTCTTCACCAACTGCATCTTTTTTAATTCCAGGGCATTCAGTTCACATACTTCATTGTCAAGTTTTTCCCCTCCACTGTCACTCTTAAACAAGTTTTGGGTGGGGTTGTCTGTGTTATTTATTTGCTCCAGTGACAGAGAGTAACTGTGTGAGGAGTCCAACTGTCCCTCTTCTTCTTGGATGTGATAGCCGTTTTTAGAAATGGAATTCAATATTGTCTGTGCTGTAGATGTGTCACTGTTCTTCATTTGTTCTGTTCTTTTGTCATGTTCCCCCTGAGTGTTAGGTTCAGAGGATAATGAACTACTTTTATGTTCTGACTTTTCAGTTTCTATACGATCTATTGTTGTTGAGCTAGAGACTGTAATGTCCATAATGTTGTCATTTATGTTAACAGTCTGTCTGTCAATAATAGAACTAATAACACTCTCTGAATTATTGGCTAGTGCAGAGCAATCCCTATGTTCTGATTGGTTACCTAAGGTTCCTGAAGACTTGGATACAATTACAGATGACTCATCTAGGCCCACAGTAGGTGGAGGTCCTACAATGGCACCAGGAATATTCAATTTTTTGGGATCAGAGAAAATGTGCAAATCTTGTTCTTTTGACTGGATTAGAGTTCTATTCTGAGATTCTACTGAGGCAATACTTTGACACTTCAAATTCTTTCCACATTGTATAAAATTTCTACCTTCACTCATTTCAATTTGCTGCCCCTGAATGCATTCTCTTGCTTGTGATGATGTTTCTACCCCGTCTACATCTTGTATATTGTTTCTGGAAATCAAAGATACAAATATCAGTACTGTACTGTATAATGTACATCCTAACGCAGTTCAGCTGTAAGGAGTAAACTGTTAACCTAACTGTCTAAACTTTAGGAGTTAACTTCCATTACAAACTAAGAGGATAGAAGTACTGTGTGAAAGAAGTGTGGGGCCTGCTACAAATAACATTCACTAAAGGCTCCTCTCTGCACCCTAATCAAATATTTATTGTTTAATGGCAGGTACTGAATCTAAGCTACTGAGCAACTATACAATGCTTCCCAATGAACAACTTCCTCACCCATTTGAGTCACTTTAAACAACTATTTCACCAATTAATCTGTACAGAACTGAAAGTGTTCCTTATTTGTTGTGCCACCAAATAAGTTCAAGACATTTTACATGACTAATACTGACACCACTAATCCTTATTTATAAAAGATGTAATAATCTTTAAAACGTTCCATTAAGTGTGAAAGTTTCTCTCAGAATTACCATACTGTACAGTACTATAGTACAGTATAGTGCAAGTTTTTAAAATCCAATTTTTATACAAAAATCAGGGTCGAACTATATACACGTAATTTTTTTGAGGGGTTAAAATTCACGCATTTCCATAGGTAATTTACAGTGAACGATAACTACCCGGTACATACTTGTGGTAGTCTAACCTTACCAGTAAGCTCCTTTATCCTGGGCTTGCCTACCCTACCCCAAGAATTTTACTTTATGTTGCTACATGAAGAACAGAACCTCATTCACAATATATCCTGCTTTAAATCTACAAAGGAGATTTACAGATAATTTTCTTTTTGTTTACATCTGTTAGCATCACTGGTGGCACTGTTACAAAGTTAGACCCGTTACTGTAGCCACATCCCTCCAGCTTTCTTACTACCAGGCCAAGTTGTGAGCTATGTTATGGTTAATTTTCAACTCATAATTTCAGGTAGATACAGTAATCTCCCCATTAGCTGGAATCTTCGACCCCCCAGAACTTTTCATTACCCAGAAAATAAAATTTTAGCATTTAGAGAAATTCCTTGAAATATATCTGTTGCAGGCATTCAAATAAAATTTCCGAATGATTGCACCATGTGATGATATGTACCAGGCTCATGAGCTACTACTGGTTACTTCTCCCGTATGACACGAATCCTGGAAAAATATTACAGTATTTAAAAAATACAAAAATTATCTTGCCAATGATGAGGGTCGTATGTTATTGTTGTGGAGCGGTGCAGCGTGGACAACGTGATCCAGCCAGGCCAGCCCACTTCACAACAACATAACCGAGCCACGCTCAGTCATCATCATCATTCATAGGATAAAGAAGGAAATTGATTTTGAGTACTGTATATTTTTGTCCAAATACAACTGACACAACATTCACCAATCAGTTGAAAGGCACATTAATAATTAAGGCCAAACAGTTATGTGAGGAGGGACAATGACCCCCAACATCACACCACGCCGCACTGCCCGTCAAATTTAACTTTACTTTGTCATCTTCGCCACAATCACTTCCCCAGCACCACCACCACCACAATCACTTTTCCAGAACCACCAACACAATCACTTTTCCAGCACCACCACCACAATCACTTCTCCAACACTACCACCACCACAATCACTTCTCCAGCACCACCACCACCACAATCACTTCCCCAGCACCAACACCACTACAATCACTTCTGCACCACCACCACAATCACTTCTCCAGCACCACCACCACCACCACAATCACTTCTCCAGCACCACCACCACCACAATCACTTCTCTAGCACCACCACCACCACAATCACTTTTCCTGCACCAACACCACAATCACTTCCCCAGCACCACCACCACCACCACAATCACTTCTCCACCATTACAATCACTTCTCCAGCACCAACACCACCACAATCACTTCCCAGCACCAACACTGCCACAATCACTCTCTAGCACCACCACCACCACAATCACTTCTCCAACATTACAATCACTTCTCCAGCACCAACACCACCACAATCACTTCCCCAGCACCAACACCACCACAATCACTTCCCCAGCACCACCACCACCACAATCACTTCTCTAGCACCACCACCACCACAATCACTTCTCCAGCACCACCACCACCACAATCACTTCTCTAGCACCACCACCACCACAATCACTTCTCCAGCACCACCACCACCACCACAATCACTTCTCAGCACCACCACCACAATCACTTCCCAGCACCACCACCACAATCACTTCTCCAGCACCACCACCACCACAATCACTTCTCAGCACCACCACCACCACAATCACTTCCCCAGCACCACCACCACAATCACTTCTCCTGCACCACCACCACAATCACTTCTCAGCACCACCACCACAATCACTTCCCAGCACCACCACCACCACAATCACTCCAGCACCACCACCACCACAATCACTTCTCCTGCACCACCACCACAATCACTTCTCCTGCACCACCACCACAATCACTTCTCCTGCACCACCACCACAATCACTTCTCCAGCACCACCACCACCACAATCACTTCTCCAGCACCACCACCACCACAATCACTTCTCAGCATCACCACCACCACAATCACTTCCCCAGCACCACCACAATCCTTACCACAACACCACCACAATCCTTACCACAACACCACCACAATCCTTACCCCAACACCACAATAATCACTTCTCCAGCACCAGCACAATCACTTCTCTACCACCACCACAATCACTTCTCTAGCACCACCACCACCACAATCACTTCTCTAGCACCACCACCACAATCACTTCTCTAGAACCACCACCACCACAATCACGATTTAGCTCCTCCTTGAAAGCTTCGGCAGCACCCACATCAGCACCTGCTGCCTCTCCACTCACCTTTACACTGTGCAAACTGTAACGTTTCTTAAACCTTTGGAGCCACCCATGACTTGCTGTGAAGTTTTGGTCACACTCATCTCCTGCCTGCTCCTTCAGGCTTTCGAAAAGGTTTCTTGTCTCAGCCTGTATTGTTAGAAGGCTTAAGGGTACACGCTTTTGCAGCTGATCTTCCATCCACATCACAAGTAATTTTTCCATCTCATGAAGAGGACCTTGTCTTTTTTTCATTATTATTGTTCCCTTCGTAGGTACTGATCCTTTCACTACCTCACGAATTCGTTCCTTGTCCTTCAAAATTTTTTATATCATCGAGTGAGAGAAGCCAAGGTCGGGTAAAATGGTTGCTACCATTTTTCCATTTTCATATTGCATTATTTTCTTAATTTTCATCTCAAAAGAAATTGACTGTCTCTTTTTTCTTTTCAGCACCACGAGAACTCTCACTTTTACGCTTGCCAGCCATTTTAAAGGGAATTAGAAACAAACATTTTGTCAGTACACAGCGCGATCACTAACAACGACGACGGCCAAACACCAAACTGAGCGGGTTATGGCGTGGATGCTGTACACCACGAGGCGGCCCAGCCCACGCTGTCGTACGGGGTCACATTGCAACCAAACGTTTCGGGACTCTAAAATACGTAATGTGAAAAATATTTTATACGACCAAGGCGGTCATATGTCCGGGTTGTCGTAAGTCGGATATGTTGTAAGTCGAGGAGAACAGCATCCAATTCGGCAATGGGATTCACATTATTTGCTGTTGGGTTGTTTATAAGTCCATGTTCGAGCTGCTCTCTGAAAGCATGTGCTACCGCTGGATCCTCCAGACGCTTAGTATTAAAACCTCTTTAGGAGGCTTGCTGCCTTCACCGTTTTGGGGCGACGTGAGTGAGAGCTTGGATGTGAGAAGTCGATGATCAGTGTCACAGTGGTCTGAGCCACGCATGGCACAGGTGATGAGGACATCTCAGCAATCTCTTTCTCTGACAATGAGATGCCAGTGTTTGGATTGTGGATTAGCACTCTGTCAAGGTCGGCGTAAAAGGCCTCCTAGATGTCATCCTCTGCATCCAATGTTGGGGCAAATGCACTGAGGAAGAAGGCATGACGTGAGTGATTCAGTGGGACTCTGAGTGTCAGGAGGCGCTCGTTGATCCCAATAGGCATTCCAGTTAGCCTGTGTAGAATGCGTTGGTGGATGGCAAAGCCATCCATAAATGCGGTTTCTCTCCGCAGCAGGCTTACCCTTCCAGAAGGTGTAACCAGCCTCCCATTCTGTGAGTTGGCCCTCATCTGGGAGCCAGGACTCACTGATGACTGCTATGCTGATGTTATACCTAGCCAGCTCTTTTGCCACAAGGACAGTTCTTCTTTCAGGACTCGCACTTGTGCCAGTATCCAGAATGGTCATGACATTCAATGCAGCGACCATAAGAGGTTGTATGGTTTGTTTTTGCTTGGGTCTGTGATTTTGGTTCTGTTTTCAACTGCATAAAGATGACCTTAATGGGTGCAGTTGCCCAGTCAGGTTGGGTTTTTAGGCAGGCTATGTTTAGGGCACCTTTTCTAGCCCCCTCCCCATGTGGGGTGAACAGAGTGGCTCCCCTAAAGGGCTGCTCAGTCTCAGAGACAGGACCGGATTGTACTGCTGCCTAGATCCCAGTGCATAAACGACCATCTTATCTGTGCCGCTCATGTGCAGAGTTGTGACTAGAGACTCCCGGCAGTCATCTCTGCCTGTCCCCGTCGCCACTCATCCGTCACCATTGGACTTTTGGGGGTCGAGGTGTTTTGATGATGAGAGGTATGGCTGCACGTGAGTTGATGTGTGTGGTGAGGCAGGAGCGCAGGCTGCAATCACGCATCTTGGCTCTCCCTTTTCCTGATCCAGTCGTGCAAGTGTTGCAATGACAGGGGAGAGGGAGAGTTGTAATGGACTGCCAATAGCCCAGTTTGTTGGATTTCGTCTTAGAAGCCTGTCAATCTGGCATTGCCTTCGTCCACTGGTGTAGTCGTTGGGTTTCCATGGTGGTCGCCTCTTCCACCTACATCGCCGCTGGGGTCTTGCTGGAGCTCTGTAAGTGTGTCTGCCTGATGCAGGGCTCCACCGCAGATTTTTCATTCAGGGTTTACTCCCGTAGCCTATACCTGCCAAGGTTAATCCGCAAGGCAGCGGGGCAGTGGTTGGTAGGCGCCAGGACGTGTCCACATGCCAATGGACCTATACGTTGTCCCTCTGGGGGTCCACTGCTACTCCAAGATCCCCTGCTGATCTAGCCTGGGCCCACAAGGCACCCAGTTACCGTGTGTTGCCACGAGGAGGCACAGCAGGAGTCTTGATGGTGAAGAGGCTGTGTACTGGCAGGGGAAGACTATATAAGTTGCTTCCCTGTTCGCCACGAGAGCTAGCCAGCGACAGCAACTGAAAGCAAGAGGGAGAAAGCAGTGCTTGCACCTTAACACTAACATAATGCTGCCACTCTAGATGTATTTCACCCAGGGCCGGATTTACCAATAGGCCAAGTAGGCCATTGGCCTAGGGCCCACCAGTATCTGGGGGACCATTGAAACTAATTTATCGTGCAGAGTGACAGCGTATAACCTTGTTTCAAGTGTACACCGAGTATTTCATTATATAACATATTCACAACCATAAGGGCCCCTGTACAATAAGTATAGGGCCCGGAGTATGGGGCCCCTGAACAATAATTATAGGCCCGCAGTGGTCTTCAACTGGTGGGCCATGGCCTACTGGTGGGCCATGGGGTGGTTCTCAGGTGGGCCACGGACTAGGCCCTATAGTAAAATGAAGAAAATAAGATAGAATAAGATAATAAAAAAATATATATACACCTAAACCCCGACTTACGACGGGGTTAGGGACCCAAATCCAGGTCGTAAGTCCGATATGGTCGTAAGTCCGATATAGATAAAAAAAAAATTTTTTTTTTAATAAAAATCTACAATGAAATACAGTACAGTAAAAGTAATAAATAATGATGAATGGATACAGTACAGTGAAAGTAATAAATAATAAGGAATGGATACAGTGTGACTGAGCACTTAACCTTTAATGTAGTCAGCTGAATGCACATGGAATATAATTTTCTAATTATACATGGAGACTACATTAACTGGAAACTTTTCGGTATAGAAAATGCGTGTCATTTAATTTTTTTTTTTTTTTTATCTATATCTGAGGCGGTCGTAAGTCCCGACGGTCGTAAGTCCACGTAGTCGTAAGTCGGGTCTAGGTGTATATACATTTTTTAAATGTCCGTGTCCCACCATCGATCTTTCTATCTATACATACATATACACAGGTTGTACCTCTTTAGTCCGGCATTCTGTGGTCCGGAAACTCCCGTGGTCAGAACGATTTTAGTTTGTCCAATAGGTAGATAGGCGCTTTTTTTTTTTACTTATCTGAATTATTATTATTATTACAGGAGGAGGAGGATTAAATTTTTGCCCCTCAGGCCCCAATGTGGGTCAGTGACCTATGCCCGGGTGGGCTAATCCTCTTAAACAAAAAAAAAAAGCCGCGGGAAATTAAGGTTTGTTTACATCCGGCAGTTCGGCTGCTCTCTCTCTCTCTGTTTGTCTATACAGGTAGTTCTGCTATAACGCGATAATTGTGTTCTTGTAAAATATCGTGTTATAGAAAATCGCGTAATAGAAATAACAGGGCTTATGGAGAAAATAGGGTTAGGTGCAGATTACTCGAAATCGAAAAAATTTAGTAGTTAGCCTAACACAAAGGATAGCACAGTCTAAATAAATGTTACATTCATATCTAATAATGAAATCATACAGTAAATTTAACACTTTACCTTGAAAAAATATGAATGTAACTTGATGGGGGAGAAGGGTGATTTTGAGGTTGATAACATCAAGCTTCTCTTCAAGTGTTATATCCTTTCTTTTACGATAATCACCGGGAATTCTATCATCAGAATGCTTTTTGGAGATATTCTTCTTTACCATATTCACAGTTAATACCACAAAATTGGAGAAATAGTAAGCAAAAATCGCGTTATAGCAAACAAGCGATCGCGTTATACAAATATTGTTCCGAATTCATAAATCGCGTTAGAGCAAATTCGCGTTATCAAAACACGCGTTATAGCAGAACTCACTGTACAGAGTACAACATTTAACCCTTCAATATATATGAGTAGTAAATAAGTGTTGCTTTCATATTCTTATGTTGAGTAATAACGATATGTTTTCACATGTGCGCACTTACATACGCGCAGTCTCACTTTTTTTTTTACCATTAATGGTTAGCTACTTATATTGTTCCATTTATTAACATTAAATAACATTACAGGTACTTCAAACAACAATATTAATTTTTTTACAATAATTTTACTACAGCTAAAATCAGGGTCTTATTTTCTTCAGTTTTATATGTAGAACCAATCAGTCACTGGTTTCGTAAGCTTTAACATAAACAATGCCGGCAGCCGTCTCGTCTCCTCTAATATTCCACGTATTATTAATAAATTATATTGTTAATTTTGCACACACAAACATTAATTCAATAAAAACAAATTCATATTCTTATGTAAAGTAATGACGATATGTTTTCACGTGTGCACACTTACATACGCGATCTCTCTTTTTTCTTTACCATTATCGTTAGCTACTTCTATTGTTCCATTTATTAACATTAAATAACATTACTTAAAACAACCATATTAATTTTACTACAGCTACAGCCAAGGTCTTATTTTTTTCAGTTTTATATGTAGAACCAGTCAGTTACTGGTTTTGTTATCAACGAAAACAATGCTGTGTCATTCCCTCGTGTGTTTTAATATTCTACGTACAGTTTTACCCCGCTTAACGCGCTTTCACTTAACGCGTTTTCGCATATACGCGGTGCCTTGCCAAAGCTGAACTTTCACTTAACGCGGGTTTTTTCCACAGCTACGCGGTGAGTGTCCGGCTCGGATGCTATTTTTAGATTTTGACCACGCGCCACGCGCCACCCACCCGCCCGCCTGCCTGCCTGCCTCTCCCTCCTCCTCCCTCCGCTTGGGTAAGCGGCGCGGTAAGGTTGCGCAGTGTGTGTCTTTGTTGCGTTATCACTGACGTCATATGACGTCTCGGACTGTGATTGGCCATGCAGCCCTACCCCCCTCTGCTGCTAGCTGTAATTGGCTTAAAGTATTATGACGTGACTACCCCGGGGAGGGAGGGAGGGAGGAGAGACGACGCTTGACCTAGCCGCGGCAGTTTCATCCCTCAAGGCCACGCCGGGTTAACGCGCATCCATTGTTCCGTAAAATGGCTTCCGCCGGACCACCACCCCCAGAGAGAAACCTTTCCTTACCTGGACCCAGCGGCACTAAACCAAAGAAGACACGACGTTCATTAAGCTACGAGCTGAAGTACCAAATTGTTCAAGATTTGGAGAAAGGAAGACGCCAAGTTGATCTCGCGCGCCAGCATGGCGTCAACGAATCTACGATTCGTACAATAAAGAAGGATGCAGCCAATATAAAGGAGCACATGAAGATCACAAAGTCTGCAGGTGCTTCATCTATCAGGTATTGCCAGAACAGGGTGCTGGCAAAAGTGGAAACTTTGCTGGTGAGTTATTTGGTGCGTCAGGCGCGACGCAACATGGCGGTGGACACGCGCTCAGTGCAGGAGTACGCACGTGAGCTATACGCAGCAGTGACACGTAAACTGGGAATTGCAGAGCCCAAACCCTTCAATGCTTCCCATGGTTGGCTGCATAGGTTTAAGAGGAGGAACAAGGTCACCAACATCAGCATTGTTGGTGAGGAAGCGAGTGCTGACCGTGCGGCGGCTAGAGATTTTCCTCCGTTTTTACGTGAGATTATGGAGGAAGGACAGTACAGTGACGACCAGGTGTTTAACATGGACGAATCTGGTCTTTTCTGGAAAAAGTTACCTTCCAAGACCTTCGTTGTCCAGTCTGCGAGCAAGGTAAGGGGCCGGAAGATGCAGAAGGAACGCATCACCGTCCTGTTTACCACCAATGCCTCCGGTACCTGTAAACCAAAGTTATCGGTGATTCACAAAGCCCGCAAGCCGCACGCCTACAAGAATATGGACATGAACAAGCTTAATGTCCACTGGCTAACCGCACGTAAGGCGTGGATGTCCTCTTCTCTGTCCCTCTTCTGGTTTGACAACTGTTTTGTTCCTGACGTGCAGAAATTCTGCGAGCAACAGAATGTTCCTTTCAATATTTTGTTGCTCCTTGACAACGCACCTGGACACTCGCCCCTACTTATGGATCGTCACCCCAACGTAAAAGTGGTCTTCCTTCCTCCCAACACTACGTCATTAATCCAGCCCATGGACCAGGAGTTAATCTGCAATGTTAAAGCTGCATACTCGGCAAAGAAATTCAAGCTCCTGAACGACTCTACCAACACCAAGGATGAGTTGCGTAAGCTGGGTGACACCGACAGCGAGAGTAAAAGCGACGAGGACAAGGAACAAGAGGCGGCGACTCAAGAACTTCTCGTCAAACAATTTTGGAAGAAGTTTAACGTCAAACAAGCTGTAGACTTCTTGGTGGAGGCATGGGATCTGCTGTCTATTGCTACGATTCGTCACGCATGGAGACATGTGTTGCATGGCATACCAGGTGAGAGGAGGAGTGAACCTGTGACTGGTCAGGTTCAGACTGTTGCAGTAGCAGTGGACCTTGCCAGAGAAGCTGCGCTCAGTATTACAGCTGAAGGCTTCTCCGAGACCACCAACGAAGACATCATGGAGGTGATCAGAGATCCTGAAGTGACTGCCGACGAGATGTTGGAAGAAGAACCCGCCAGTGAAGAGGAGGAAGAAGGTGCGTCATTCTCCGAAGAACCTAGTTTAAGTCATAGTGATATTAAGTGTCTCATAGAGTTAACAGAAAAAATTAAGTCCATCGTTTCCCGCGACACTGACGATGAACGCCATGACGTCTTCCATACCCGACTGGTGCAGGCTATGGAGCCGTACATCACGGTGTATCATGACAACATCAAAGCCAGCCGTCAGCAAAGCATAACCGAGTTCTTCGCCCGCAACCCACCACAGCCAGCCCAAGCCAGTGATAGTGATAGTGAAGTTGATTTTGAGGGATTTGTCAGGGAAGCCATAACAACTGTAAGTGACAGTGATATTGATTCACCTAGTAATGGTGATTCACCTAGTAATGGTGATTCACCTGAGGGGCAGTAATCTGCCCTCTGCCTCGGAACCAGCCTCCATCCCCGTATGCCGACCCATCTCTTCTACTACCGTGAGTGTTCCTCAAAAATTTTCGTTTTTTAACCTATTCTTTATTTTTCCTATGTTAACCTTTATCTTTCCTAACCTAACCTCTTCTATATTACTTGTTTTTCATGCCACCATAAAGTTAAGATAGAATTTTTACTACAACATAGTTATTTGTCGTCAAAAAGTGGAGTTTGGGGGTCGGGCTGGGTTCTATTGGAATTAATCCCATATGTTCTGTTATTCACTTAACGCGGTTTTCACTTAACGCGGGACCCTCTGGGTTCAATTGACCGCGTTAAGTGGGGTACAACTGTATTATTAATGAATTGTATTGCTCATTTTGCACACATAAACAATAATTCAATAAAAAAGACATTCAGTAATAAACAATAATGAATCTTTTGTACATAAGAGAAATGACACTGTTTACACGATTATGCACGTCGTCTGCACGTTGGCGGGCCGTTCAAACCCGTCGAAATTCAAGTTTCCGCGGTCAAAATTTTTATTTATTTATTTTTTTGTGTTCCAATAAAATACGTTAAGAATTAAAAACTCGCGAAATTTGAGAAGCTACTATACGACATTTAACCCTTCAATATGTCTTCAAAGAGACCATGATGCAGAGAAGTGGTGCTAGTGCTTCCATGCATAAGCACAAGTCACTATCTATCCAGGAAAAGGGTGAATTTCCGTGGTCCGGCAATTTCCATGATCCGGCACCGGTCAGGTCCCGAGGTTGCCAGACTAGAGAGGTACAACCTGTACTGCGGAGAGAGAGAGAAAGAGAGAGTAAAGTTCAAGAAACCTTCAGCGCCTTGACGTGTGAAGGACAGGATCGTTTCACGTTCAGTACGTGTCAGGGTTACCGTTGGTTTGCTGACAGGTCGCTCAGCCGGTCAGTATCTTCTCAGCCTCAGCTCAGTGATATTTTATATTGTATACGCGGCACTCATTATTTACTAATGATATTTTACATGTTGCATTAAATGGACTTCAGTGTTATATTACGTGTGTTTTTGTGTCTATTTTTTGTGATATTGTTATCTCTTATAGACTTACACTATTTTTTTGCTTACAGATTATTCTTGGGGATTCTCATGAGATAAATATGTCGTCCCTGAAAAAATATATGAGTGGCTCACAAAAGAGAAAGTTAAAAGCAGCCAAAGCTGCACAACTGCAATCAGTTCCAAAGCTGACAACATTTTTTAAACCAAAAGGAGATTCAGAGCCAAGTACCAGTGACAGTAAACTCCCAGGGGATGACACAGTAGATGTTCACTTTCATGATTCAGATGACGAAGCGAGGTCAGCTGAGTCACAGTCACAGAGATTAAGTAAATCAGCACCTGCAGCAATGGAAGTACCACCTGTGACTGAAGCTTCATCTGATTCATCTCAGTTGACTTATAAGAAACATTCTGTGGACCAAGGTGTCGGTGTTGATTTGTGTGTATCAAGTGATCCAGCTGACTGGCTGACAATTGATGATAAACTGATTGAGTATTTACTAAACCATCCTCTTGATCTAAATTGTGAACAAGGTGACTTCTCAAGATCTGCAAGAAGTGAAAATGTGGGTGAAAAGGAAAGAGTTCGATATGTGCCCAAATCCTTGTTTACACGTCAAATGGCAAATGATGAAAAAGTTAAAAGGGAATGGCTTGTGTATTCTCCAAAAACTGGAAATGTATTTTGTGTTCCATGCAAGCTATTCAGCAAGCAAGTCTCATTGTTTACTAGTGGGTTTAGCGACTGGAAAAACTGCCAGCGTAGAGTTGCTGAACATGAAAGTAGCAAAGAGCATAAAATCTCAGTTACTACTTGGGGTGTGAGGGCAATTACAGCAAGGCAAATTGATTCCACTTTGGCTTTGCAAGTAGAATTGGAGAGAAAATACCGGAAAGAAGTTCTATTGCGCATAGTTGAAACACTAAAATTTTTAAAATCAAGAGGTCTTCCTCTCAGAGGTAGTGATGAAAGAATAGGCTCTAGCAACAATGGGAATTACCTTGGAGTACTGGAACTCCTGGCAAAATTTGACCCTTTTCTTGCACAGCATCTGGAGTAGTATGGTGCTGTAGGTAGTGGAAAGACTTCATATCTCTCAAAAACGATTTGTGAGGAAATGGTCAATCTGATGGCTGAAGAAATTCACTCAATTATCATAAGTGAAGTGAAACAAGCCAAATATTATTCAGTTAGTGTAGATTCCACACCGGATGTTAGTCATACTGACCAACTTACATTCATAGTCCGTTATGTCAAACCTGATGGCAAACCTGTTGAGCGATTTCTAAAGTTCATAGACATACATGACCATGGTGCAGAGAGCATAGCCTCAACTGTTGTACAGTTAATTAAAGATGTCGGTCTTGATTTGAGTGACATGAGAGGGCAGAGTTATGACAATGCTGCCAATATGTCAGGCATTTACACTGGTCTCCAAGCCAGAATAAAGGCTATGAATCCCCTGGCATATTATGTCCCTTGTGCAAGTCACTCCTTGAACCTTGTCGGAACATCAGCTGCCAGCAGTTGCCTTGGGTCTGTTTCATATTCCAGATTTTTGCAAGCCTTATATAACTTCTTCTCAGCCTCCATATATAGATGGGATCACTTGAAAGCTGCACTACCTGCTGAAGGGATTGTAGTGAAATCCCTTTCAGAAACTCGCTGGAGTGCGAGGGCTGATGCTGTTAAAGCAGTGTTTTTACATTACCTTGAGATAAAGTCAGCACTGGAGAACATATGTTCTGACAGTAGACAAACTGTGACTACAAAGCTTGAAGGTGAAGGCCTCATAAGACATATGGAAGCATTTGAAACAGCACTTCTTACTGTAATATGTTATAAAATCTTAACAAGGTTTAATGCAACCAGCTTATCACTTCTGTCAGTTGTGAAACTGTATGAGAGTTTGATCTCCTTCGTCTCAGAAATGAGACAGGGTCAGTTTGATGAAATAGAAGATCAGGCTAGGGCTTTTGCTGAGCCTGTCTACACAGAGACAACAAAAAGAACAAAAAAGAGAAAACATTTATTTGATGAATCAGTTGGCACTGAAACTCAACTTGATCCACGTGAGAAGCTCAAGGTGGACAATTTCTACACCATATTAGATTGCCTTAGGAATGAATTAGAGCACAGAGTGAATGCCTACTCAGAAATAAAGAAGCTGTTTAGCTTCTTAACGGAGTATGACAGTATGAAATATGATGATCTCAAAGCCCAACTGGAATTGGTTGTCAGTACCTATTCCAGTGACCTGGAAGCATCTGTTCTAGATGAGTTTTGCAATTTAAAGACATTTTGTCTTCTGAATCTGACAGGTCAGTGACAAACATCTCCACTTTGCTGAGGTCCAAAGATGGTATTTTGACAACTGCCTTTCCAAACATTAGTATCTTGGTAAGAATTTTCCTTACATTCCCCATTACAAATTGTGAAGGAGAGAGGTCTTTCTCTACTCTATCTAGGGTGAAAAATCACCTGAGGTCTACCATGGGACAAACTAGATTAAACTCACTTTCATTATTATGCATTGAATCTGGCCTCCTACAATCCCTTGACACAAACAGTATCATTGACAAATTATCCATGAAAAAAAAGTAGGAAGGAGTTATTTTGAAATTCACACAGTTTGCTGTACTTCATGTGCTTACAAAATTGATTATGCTTCAAGTTAATTGTATTTCTTTCATTATTCCCATATATAAGATGTACATGATATAGAACTAATTTGATTAAAAGTAATGATGTGTCACATTGTGTTGAAATTCTTATTTCTTACATTATAATACAGGTTGACAATCCCTTATCCGAAATCCTTGGGACCACATGCATTTCGGTTTTTGGAATTTTTCGGCTTTCAGAATATATATATATATATATATATATATATATATATATATATATATATATATATATATATATATATATATATATATATATATATATATATATATTATATATATATATATATATATATATATATATATATATATATATATATATATATATATATATATATATATATATATATATATATATATATATATATACATACATACATACATACATACATACATACATACATACATACATACATACATACATACATACATACATACATACATACATACATACATACATACATACATTACATACATGTTATTGCCATACATTTGTTAAATTTG
>NW_024723050.1:3646689-3652324 GCF_018991925.1 Homarus americanus | reverse complement strand
GTAGGAATTCGTGGTATAATGTTGTCTAGCACTCAGGATGGATGGAAACTCTAATGTGGTATTCTTGTATAATATAAGTTATATGATAGACAGTCTGGTGCTGGAGGTGCCGTGTGGTGAGGAGCTGCTCAGTAGAGACGTTCGGTGAGTAGCGTGTTGAAGGAGGTAGATGTGCAGGAGCTTCGTTAGAGAAGATGTTGCCTGTTGCTGGCCTACTGGTTGAATGAATGCTGACAGCGTGGAGCTTGCTGGAGGAGGTGTTGCGTGTTCAGGAAGATGGGCAGAATGAGAGTTGGTTGGTGAGGAAGCTCAGAGAAGGACAGCTGGTGGGTCGCCATGCTCGCTGGCGGGAGCGAGGACCGCCAGGCAGCGGCGGAGGAGGTGGTGTTGCTTGTTCAAGAAGAGAGGCCCGAATGAATCTCAATGGAGAGACAGAGCTTATATACCCAGCAGCCGTGAGTCCTCTATGAGTCATGTTGGGAAAACCCGAGAAAGTCGCCGGTCTCTAGTTCCGTTGCTAGGTTATGGTAACATCTGCTGTCGCCGCTCGCTTGGTTGCTAGGATACGGCGGCGCATCGGAATGCGGATACACAGTTGTAGGGGAGACGTCCACTACAATACTCCCCCTTCCCTCCAGGCGGTGTAGGAGACTTGTTGTCTGTAGAGTTGCTTAGCACATGTGAGGCAGACCGGGCGGTGCATGCCTCATGTGAGACAACGGCGATGGCGTAAATGAGCCGATCGCTGAAATACAACTGTCTAGATACACACTATCTGTGGGAGAAGGGAGAAAAAGGGTGTGTGGAGGCGATGAATGTTGTGCTTCCCTCATGACAGGTACAGGGTAGTCAGATGCGCCTGCTGGGGTGTGTGTGGGCCTGGGTCAGGAGCAGGGGCTGCGTCAGCAGAAGCGGAATAGGGCTCGTGACAGCAGCTGGGTCCACGACAGTAGCAGGGTGCAGGACATTAGCAGGGAGTACCTGAGGGAGAAAAGAGGGGTGTGTGTGTGGGTCCGCACTCAGGAACAGAGGCCGCGTCAGGGGCGGCAGGGGTTACTGCTGGGCCGGGGTCGGCGTCTGAGGCAGGACGGGTATTCTGGGGTCGGTAGGATGTGGTGCTTGGGGCAGGAAGAGGAGCCGGTGTCTGCTTGAAGACTGGGAGCGTGATCAGTGTCTCCTCCATCCTGTGTGAGTGCTAATCTCCGCGAGTCACCATTTGTAGGAATTCGTGGTATAATGTTGTCTAGCACTCAGGATGGATGGAAACTCTAATGTGGTTTTCTTGTATAATATAAGTTATATGATAGACAGTCTGGTGCTGGAGGTGCCTTGTGGTGAGGAGCTGCTCAGTAGAGATGTTCGGTGAGTAGCGTGTTGAAGGAGGTAGATGTGCAGGAGCTTCGTTAGAGAAGATGTTGCCTGTTGCTGGCCTACTGGTTGAATGAAAGCTGGACAGCGTGGAGCTTGCTGGAGGAGGTGTTGCGTGTTCAGGAAGATGGGCAGAATGAGAGTTGGTTGGTGAGGAAGCTCAGAGAAGGACAGCTGGTGGGTCGCCATGCTCGCTGGCGGGAGCGAGGACCGCCAGGCAGCGGCGGAGGAGGTGGTGTTGCTTGTTCAAGAAGAGAGGCCCGAATGAATCTCAATGGAGAGACAGAGCTTATATACCCAGCAGCCGTGAGTCCTCTATGAGTCATGTTGGGAAAACCCGAGAAAGTCGCCGGTCTCTAGTTCCGTTGCTAGGTTATGGTAACATCTGCTGTCGCCGCTCTCTTGGTTGCTAGGATACGGCGGCGCATCGGAATGCGGATACGCAGTTGTAGGGGAGACGTCCACTACAACCTCCTCTCCATATGCAGGCTGAGGCGAATTTTCTTGTATTTGGATTGTTCCACCTTTTCTATTCTATTGTATTTGGTCAGGATTCTTCCTCTCTTTATTAGTGTTTCTATATGGTGATCTTCCATATTCGTATCTGTATATGTATATTTTACTTTTCCTTCCCTGATCTCCGCCAGTAGTCTCTCGGTTGAAAGTAGGCCTATTTGGGGGGCTGAGCAGGTGTAAAACCTAATACCGGCTTCCTCCCCGAGGTCCTGATTCTCAGTCATTTTTCTTGGTGACGGTGGTGGAGCCATGATTCCCGTTTTAATCTTTTTACGGGTGCTATATACGAACGCTTTTTCATGTTGTATAACAGGTTCATGTTGTGAAATGTGTTCCTGCTCCTCTTCGTCTTCTTCCATTCCCTCTTCGCTACTTTCTGATTGGGGAGGTTTGTCGGTAGTGGCTTGTGATTCGGTGACTTGCGCCTGACTGGTGGTTTCTGCTGGTTTATAGATCAGGTTAAAGATTTCTGATGAGGGGACGTCGTTGGGGAATTCCATGTCTGGGAGGTTATTTGCCGCAAACATTTCCTTTACCCTTTTAGCAAAGCATCCTGGTTTGGCAATATTCAAGAGGTGGGCGTGTATTATTGCCGTCATGATCTTAACCGATAGTTGACTTCCCAGGTTGAGCACTATAGGTTGAGCTACCTTTTCAAGGACTTTAGTTGTTTCCTTTGTTAATTTTGTTACAGCCGAGTAGGTCCTGTTTTACTTTTCCTGTGCTCTTTCCTTTTCAATTTTCCTCTTTTCCTTTACAATCTCTTTCCTTGCTGGACAGCATGCTGCCAGTGTTCTGTGGTCCCCTTGGCAGTTCAGGCACCTAGGAGTTGCACTGCTTGTGCACTCCCGGATTGTATGTCCCTCCTCCCCGCATTCGGAGCAGTATTTTGTGTTTTTGTTAGGGCAGTCCGTGGCTAAGTGGGTATATTTGTAGCAATTCCAGCAAGGTGTGATGGGAAAAAATTCTTCCTCTTCAACTTGATTGCTGCCTATATGGTAGTATGAGAGACAGAATCCTTCCTGTATTGCTTTTTGTGCCATTCCTATGTCCTGAAACCTAATTTTCAGCATAGATGGTAGTTTGCGATCACCACGAGGTCAGGTCTTAAATAGCGGGGGCTAGGCGTGGCTTAGTAGTTGACCCCCGCTCCGTGATGTATGGCGGCACTGGTTGACCTAGACCACGAGGCATACACTGGGGAATTCGCGGCGGTCGACAAAATTAAGAAGAAAACCCAGAAATTCAAGACGTGGGTTGGGTCAAACGATGAGCAAGACAGGAGGATGTATGCAAGAGCCAGAAACCAAGCAAAGATAGAGTGTAGGAGGGCTGAAAAGGAGTTCCAAAGGCTGGTTGCACGCGAGGTCAAGTCAAACCCAAAGGCGTTTTACCGCTATGCAAAGTCGAAATTGAAAACGCGAGTAGGAGTATCAGACCTGAGGCTTGAAGATGGTAGTTACGCAGATTCTGACCAGGATAAAGCTGAGGCATTGAACAGCTTCTTTTCCTCAGTGTTCACAAGAGAGGATGCAACTAACCTTCCTGCGTTTGAGGACAGACGGTTCGACACAGCACTGACCCACATTGTGTTCACAGAAGAGGGTATTAGAAATAAACTGTCCAGGCTAAAGGTCCATAAGAGTCCTGGACCTGACATGGTGCATCCTAGAGTGCTAAGGGAGCTGTGCAACGAGCTTGCAGAGCCCCTGAAGATTCTGTTTTGTAAATGCCTGGATGAACAAATGGTCCCCAGTGAATGGAAAGTGGCTTATGTGAGTCCTATCTTCAAGAAGGGCGATAGTCACTCCACGAACAACTATAGACCGGTGAGCCTGACCAGCATAATATGTAAAGTACTTGAGAGTATTATCAGAGATGCAGCGATGGAACATCTACTACGAAACAACCTTGTAAAAGATTGCCAACACGGTTTTATGCCGGGGCGCTCTTGCTTGACACAATTGCTCAAGGTATTAGATATTTGGACCCATATTCTAGAACGGGGTGGTAATATCGACAATATTTACCTAGATTTTGCCAAGGCTTTCGACAGTGTACCCCACGAAAGGCTGAAAATCAAACTGGAAGGGTACGGAATTCGGGGAAATGTCCTAGCGTGGATAGAAGACTTTCTACATGACCGCAAGCAATGTGTGGTGATTAATGGCACGAAATCGTCATCTGTACCTGTAACAAGTGGGGTACCGCAGGGTAGTGTATTGGGCCCGCTGTTGTTTGTTTGTTTCATAAATGATATGCCTGACGTTGTACACTCCTCCATACAAATGTTTGCCGATGACGCCAAGTTATTTCGGGAAATTAAGAACCAAGCGGACTGTGAAGAGCTGCAGAAGGACCTCTGTGGGCTCCAGGAATGGTCGAAGGAATGGCTGCTGAGATTCAATGTCACGAAGTGTAAGAGGATGCACCTGGGGCGTACCAACGGTAAGGAGGCGTACCATATGTCCCAACGGGATGAAGAAAATGTACTAGTTGAGACTGTGTGTGAGAAGGACCTAGGTGTGTATGTTGACAATGAGCTGAAGTTCTCGGGCCATTGTGAGAAGAAGGTAAATCAGGCAAATAAATTATTGGGTCTTATAAGAAGGTCGTTCAGATATCTAGACGGTCCGTCCCTCGTGACGATCTTCAGGAGTGAAGTGCTTCCCCATCTGGAGTACTGTCACCCCATCTGGTCCCCGAGATATGCTAGGGACTGTCAGTTGGTTGAAAATGTTCAAAGGAGGGCCACCAAACTGGTGCCTGCACTTCGGCACCTCAGCTACCCTGAGAGATTGGAGCACCTGAACTTGCCTAGCTTATACTATAGACGGGCAAGGGGGGACCTAGTTGAGGTGTATAAGCATCTCAGGGGGCACTACTCAGCTG
The DNA here is from genome assembly GCF_018991925.1 of Homarus americanus. NCBI lineage: Eukaryota > Metazoa > Arthropoda > Malacostraca > Decapoda > Nephropidae > Homarus > Homarus americanus. The sequence continues at coordinate 3,647,548 of NW_024723050.1, read as the reverse complement.
AGTGTCCTTACTTGGAGCTGGCGGACGCTCGCCCCACAAGGGGTCACAGCTCAAGATTGAAGAAGCCGCAAGTCCAGAAAACCGTGAGGGCAAACTTTTTCGGAGTGAGGGTTGTAAACTCTTGGAACAATCTACCAGAGAGTGTTGTGACGGCACCGAGTGTGAGCTCTTTCAAGAGAAGACTTGACCAACACTGGAGTGGGTTCAGGTACATTCAGGAGCCGGTGCATGCCCAGTATTTGCCAACAGTGCGTGACAGAGACGTGACCGATCGCCCGGGCGGCTAGCAAGCCGATCAGTGGCGAAGAGGATAAAAGTAAAAGTATGTAGGGGAGAAATCCAATACAATGTCATTCTCCAATTGTTACATTGTCAAACTATGTGTAGACTGTCGGTTTATTGTTCACATCTGTCAACTTCATAACTTATGTCAATCACTTCCGTTGACATGACCGAACAGTTATTTTAGATTGTCATTCGGTATGTGTTCTGTCATTTGGTTATGAAATTTGTCAAATAGTTATGTAACAATGTCTCAACGGATATGTGAAAAGGTGTATTAGAGAACCTTACAAGGATAAAATTTCCTCACTTGCTATAAAAATATCACACTGAATAAAAAATTACATTTTTATACCATAACAAAATATCTAACATCATGTGTTTATTAAAAAGTAAAATATACCTGATATTTTATACAAGGTGAACTGACTTATCTTTTATATATGAACTGTACGAACGAGAGTTTAAGCAAATTACTCTTAAATATCTAAGATACAGAGCATTTATTTTATTAAATGTATATTTATAAGTCTTATGTATGAAATTTTTTGCAATAGAAATTATGCATTTATTTATA
>NW_024723050.1:3634189-3641689 GCF_018991925.1 Homarus americanus | reverse complement strand
ACTGTAGTTTGAGCTGATCCCCATCTAGTTATATGTCTTATTTGTGTCACTTATGTTACTTGTATATTATTTGTAATTCGTAACCCATTCCCCAAATATGTAACTGTATATTTTCAGCCTTCTCCAAGCTCTTTCAATAAACCGCACTATTACATATATTACACACACACACACACACACCCACAAATCCACTACATCCTTGACCACCGAAGGGTCAAGATTCATCTGGCGCCTCCTCTCGAGCAGCCAGGTCAACTGTTGTTGGCCCATACCAACTCCCTCCCCTGAACCCTCCTCCCCACCGAATAACAACAAGTTCACGCCAGAAGTTACTATTTCATTTAGGAAAGGAATGGGAACCAGTGTTAAAACAGAGGTGAACAGTGGTGAAAGAGCTTAAGTCGGTGAGAACAACTCAACAGTAACAGTGGTACCCAAGCTGACCTTCACACAGTGAGGTCCCAGGTACCCAGTGATAACGGCCTGACCCTCACAACCAGCAAAGTGTTAATCCGCTCACGATAGGAAGGCCTGGGACCACACTCACTATAGAACACCGCCTGTGAGGAATCTACACCACGTGAGGCCCTCATAACACCATCTGTGAGGGAATTACTACACCACGTGAGGCCCCTCATAACACCATCTTTGAGGAATTACTACACCACGCGGAGGCCCTCATAACACCATCTGTGAGGGAATTACTACACCACGTGAGGCCCTCATAACACCATCTGTGAGGGAATTACTACACCACGTGAGGCCCCTCATAACACCATCTGTGAGGGAATTACTACACCACGGAGGGCCCATAACACCATCGGTGAGGGAATTACTACACCACGCGGAGGCCCCTCATAACACCATCTGTGAGGGAATTACTCATCCACGTGAGGCCCTCACAACACCATCTGTGAGGAACTACTACACCACGTGAGGTCCCCTCCTAACACCATCTGGGAGGAGTTACTACACCACGTGGTTTGCTGTTCAACACCTACATTAATCTGTTTGTTCACTGTATGTTCCTTCACCTTTCAATGAAGGCTTTTGTTAAAACCACCAATGTATGTAATAAGTCATTTATGTCCAATGTATTTTTCAGCCTTTCGCTGCAGAACTTTTTCAATAAACCACACTACATATTATTATTACACCCACACCCACACCCACACACACACACACACACACACACACACACACACACACACACCCACCCACACACACACACGCACACGACACGCATGACAAGACGCCACAAGACACGCACACGCCACACACACGCACACACGCACACAAGCACACACACACGAAACAAGACCCATCTCCAACACCCTGTGAGCTGGAGGACCTACTCGACCACGTGGCATCTGCAGCTGTGTGAGGTAGCGGCTTAGCAGTCAGGTACAACGGCCATCAAGACAGTGGGAAGGACTTTGGTGCCGACATCAGGTCACAAGAATGTCCACAAAACCAGCTCCCACAGTACCAGATCTAAAGTTAATCTATATGTTGACTATATGTTTTTATGTCTGTATTGAAAGCTTTTTGTCAATCAAGTGACTCACTTCATTTCACTAAATGTAACTCTGTCATCTCCTGTTCTTGTATATTTTCAGCCTTCGGGCTGCCATGTTTTTTAATAAACCGCACTATTATTATTATTCACACACACACACACACACACACACACACACACACACACACACACACACACACACACACAGAGTAAAGTCCAAAAATCCGGATGCCAGAAACCGACCACCTGAGAATCCAGACTTTCTAAAACTCAAACTTTTTTTTTTTAGCTGGTTTTGTGTGAGGCAAGATGCGTGAGCTACCATAGCCAAAACAGCAACAACAAGCTTAATCACGTGTTGCTACTTTTAAAACGAAAGCAATCAAACTGTGACAACGCTCAGTGAGTTCTTCTATAACGCCGTGTTTTGACAATGCTAATTGGCTCTAACGCCGACTATGAATAGAGGAACGATATTTGTAAAACGCGAACGCTTGTTTGCTGTAACCTCGATTTTGCTACTATTTCTCCAATTTTTGGTATTAACTGTGAATATGAAAGAAGAATATCTCCTGAACCGTGATGATCGTAAAAGAAACTATAACACTTGAAAAGAAATACATGTTATCAACCTCAAAATCACCCTTCTACCCCATCAGAAGTTATATTCATATTTTTTTCAAAAATTACATTTACTGTATGATTTCATTATTAGTAAGAATGTAATATGCTATCCTTTGTGTTAGGCTAACTCACTAAATTTTTTATTTTGAGTAATCCACTTCACCCTTTTTCTCCATAAGCCCTGTTATTTTTCTATTATAGAATTTCATAACACGATCATTTACAAGAACACAACTATCGCGTTATAGCAGAACTGACTGTACAGTATATTTATTGTCAGGAAAATAACAAATAGTACTTGAGAAATATGTTTTGCATACTGTACTATCACTTGTACAGTTATTTATACTATCTCTCCTCGATTCAACGGGTTCCGTCCCCAACCACCAGGTCCAGAATCTAATTGGTTAAAATTAAAAATAAAAATACGAGAAATTCTAAAATGTGTCTCTACCTTCAAAACTCCTTCATGTAAGCCATTTTAAAGGAATTACAAACAAAATTTGTTGACACACAGCCGATCACTAACGCCAGGACTCAAAAATATGTAATTTAAAATATATTATATGACCTGGCTGATACGTTTCAAACACGATTGTCGTGGGAGTAGCATCTGATGGTAGTGAAACAAGATCACTGTGTGTGAAGTTGGTTTCTCTTTTAACATTTAGAAATATTTTTGGTTATTTTTTGAGCTTATAATACTGTATTGTATAAAATAACTAATAATTTGTTATATCAAGTTAAGATAGTGGTTAGTTGGTTTATTTTACAAATGATGAATTATAGAATGTAGTACAATAGTGCTGTATCTAGTACTTTCTCAAGTTACATGGTGTCTTGGTGGCCCAGATACTGCTAGATTCCTACATTTTTGGGTCATAAAGTAAAGCTAACAACACCATCAACAACCCCTTACCTAATTTGCATAAACTCTCTCCAGAACAAAGATGATAACTTAAGAAAATAATACTCCACTAAAATTAAATCATATGTGATATCAACCAAAAATCTGAAAAAAATTATGTCCCACTGTGGTTCTCCAACATAACTGGTGAGAATCGTGACATAATTTCTTCACATTTTAGCGAGTTATGTTATGCTAATGGTGAAAGTGCTGTTTCATTCAGTGACTCTCCTGCACCACAGGCACAAGCAACAGGTCGAGTGGAGAAATATCATTTGGAGGTGGTACCCAGCCAGGTTCCTCCCAGACACCCTCTGAGGATGCCTCCACACTGCACTCTGCACCTACTCAGCACACTACAAGTCAGTAGAGTACTGTACCTCTCTATGTTTGGATCAAGATAGAAAAAAAAACTAAAAAGTGGTCAATAGAGGCTTCCCTTGTCAATGTTAAGAGGCCCGAGACAAATGAGTAGTACCTGTATATCCTTTGAAAGTGAACTTTAACCCCTTCACTCCTGGATGCCACTTTAATAGTATATTAGACTATCCAGACGATTTTATTCAGCAAAAAAAGACCTCTGCTGATCTGCTGGGGCAGTATATATAACTACCCAACAAAATAACGGATTTAGAATCTAACAAAACGAAGGAAGGAAAAAAGAAACAAAAAGGAAACATTAAAATAAAGCAGCTCATTTGCAGCTGCATTGATTTCACAGATTTCCTAAATTTGTCTAGTTCTACAATTTTTGTTTGGAATCAGATTGTAAAAAACCTCTTCAAATTCCAATCTGGTGAAAATTTCACCATATGGCAACTGAGTGTGGGGCTTGCCTATCGCCTCCCCCCTGAGAAGGTTCCAGCAGACACCCTTCCCCTTGACCCAGGGGTTACTAAACCACCTCCACTAACCCCTTTACTGAAGATCATTGCCAGATGTCTCTACTTAAGAACATTAAACACAAACTTTCAGAGATACAAACATCCATCATTAGGGGTTACCCAGAGCATTGTTTTAATGTGGATGAGACTGGATTATTTTGAAGAAAATTCCAGATAGAACATGCATTACCTAAGAGGAGAAGAGTGAGCCAGGTCTTAAGGCTGTATTGTAGGAGCTGTACTAAACCAACCATTATCTTTAATTTTGCAATATATTTGGTATTCTACAAGAGTAGTTGGACTTAAAACAATTAGACTAACAAACAAGTCTCAGGAACGTAACTCGTTCTTAAATAAAGGAGCACCTGTAATATGTTATTTGGTTAACACTAGATTATTTTATTAACACAGAGATCCTCATATACAAGTGTACTTCTTGTAGATTTTAGTGTAATTGGTCAAATATTGCTTGTAATATTTTCTGCTTTTTGATGACAGGTGATATGACTTCAGCTGACACAAGAAGTATTTTAGTAATAAAGCTAATTGATGAAATACTACCGTATTAATATCATAATTCGATTTACACCAATATTTATTGTAACATACTACTATAAATAATCTTTCCAGAAATAGCACCATTAGTCTACAAACCGTAAATGTAGAGGAAAAATCATACTTCAACATGCAGTCAAGTGGCACAGATGCTTGTCACAGCACACAACATCTGTATGACAGTGAAGTGCAGATGAAAATCATGTTTCCTTGTGTCTGATCACCAACATGTGAATTTAAATGAGTATATCATGAAAAGCACCTCCCTATGAACACCATAATACCAGATGAGAAGAGGTTACCACCCAGCAGCCAACTACAAAGAAACAAAGCAGCTAATATCCTAAGTTGTCAGGCAAAGCAGCAGACAGAACAGAGTCACACAAGATTGGGTTCAAGCCTTCCTTCTCACCAGGGTTATCATTCCTGATGTGGGTAAACCTTAACTTATATTTACACGCCTGGAACATCTATTCTAATTTGACTCTGGTATTGAAGTACCCCTGTGATGAATTCCCCCACAGATTACAAAAAGACTTACTACCTCTGGCACCTCCAATCTGTGCCAGTTTGTTCAAGACAGTGAAGACTTCAGAACCATGAGCATGTTTTAGCCACATGCACAATATACCTGAACCTGAAACACCATTAATGCCTTCTTACAAAGGGTGAAGAATCACTCTGAAATGAAGACCTCAAGCACTTTGTTGATGGAAAAAAGACAAAACAATACTGACAACACATAAAGAATGTGCCAAAACCTCCCTCCACTACGGCCAAACACTCAAGCACAGAGTCTAGTAATAAACAAACCTGGAAAAATTAAAGAAAACCAAAATGAAAAAAGGATAAAAAAAAAGATGGAAGAGACAGTGAAGACAAGTCTGATCATTCAAAATTGATAATATATATCTTAACAAAATTGTATAATGGAATTTGACACCACCATCACACAAAGAAAATATAGCAATCAGAGTTAGACACATACTGTCACAGGAACAGATTCATACAAAAAACCCTAACACAAGTGAAAAGTGATAACCTTGTGATAAAGATAGAGACTTGGCTAAACGTCACACAGCTGAAATATAACTGAACTTACTCCAAGTGGAAGTGATGTAGCAATAGCCATTGAGTCCCACAGATCAGAGATTGAAGCAAAAAGTAACTACCTTGTGTATAAAATGTAGCTGTGGGTTCACCCGACAGTAGGGCTGGACATCTGTCCTCAGTCAACCCATTTATCTACAGGAGTTATCCGATGGATCAGTAGCTAGTGAATAATAATAACGCTGTGAGGATCATTACAGTTGCAGATATGTTTGAGTACTTGGAATTTTTTCATCAGAAGCTGACTGGGAAAGGAAGGAAAAGACCGATGGTAGCGACTTGCATATCATTCTGGCTCATCAGGAAGGTTGCATCTATTGACAACCTACCAACACCGCTTATCTCAGTGAAGCGACTTATTTGCTTCAGGTTAATTATTAAACTCAAATGTATTTTTAATAATGGAACAGATATTTGTTTAAGTGATTTTAACAATAACAAGGTTAATATTAGTTAGATTGATTTTAACGGTATACCGCTCAAAGATAGTGTGAGTAGAACAAAAGATCTAGGGAAGACTGCAATTTCGATGAAATGAATTATTGGCAGCAATCTATCACAATGGTATTTCTAGATTTGGGAATTCCTTCTGCTCAGAATATTTTCTAGTTCTAAAAATGTAAGTATAAAATTTACTGATGAGTGTAAAATTTTATCTGGTGAAAAATTCTGGAAGTTGATGACTGGTAAATTCTGTAGAGTTATAACCATTCACAGATGCTAATTCTGCACTTCTTATCTATAACTTAAGTAATTTCTGTTACAGTGTAATAGGGTTGTTGTGTGAATACAAATACACTGTGAGTGCACTGTACAGCACTTTATTATATAGGTACTTTATTATTTTGTACATCCTGTATACACACACCCCTTAATTTATATGGTTTAATTGGTAAGAAAATTCTTAGTTTCGAAAATATTTTGTTCCACACTTTCATTTGGCTCAGAATCCCGATTTTTACAAAAAATGATAATCTCTGTAAGCCAGGTAGAAAATATGCTAAAATATTACAGTGTTATTATTTTCACTAAATTATTCAGTGATATCTAATACTCATACTGTAATATTTATATTATACAAATAAATAACCTTTCCAATGTGTCATTATTCTCCATGACCACCATATAACGTACTCTTACTGCTGGTATTCTTACATTCATATATTAATTATGTACAATAAAAAGGTGGAGAGTTGTCAGAGATAATGTAGGGTGGAAATGAAGAATGTTTGGAGGTACTGGATACACAGAAATGCATGAGGAGGTGAGTGGATGTCAGCTGAGATGGGACAGCTCCTTGGCTTTGCACCTTTTGTTTGAAATTTTCTCCTGTATTTGCTCTTTGAGAGTAGTGTTGCATTTAGGCAATTTTATTCAGCTGAGATACCCCTCACTCAATAGGTTAAAAGCATTATCTTATGTGCTAACCCCTTTATGCAGAAACCCACTTATTATATTTTATTTAACTATGTGGGAAAATTTTTATTCAACTGGGGACCTCATATGCAGGTTTAAGGTAATATTACGCTGAGGCATTTATTTTGGCTAATGCCAGGCAGCATTATTCAGCTGAGAGAGAGTTACGCCATCAACGGGATAATGCACGCTTTTCCAACATTTGAATCAACCTGTAATGTAAGTGGTGTAAATTTTCAGTTCCTCTTATATTGTTGTTGGTCAGTTTTGGATTTTCTACTTTTCCCCCTTATGTACTTTCAAGTAAGTTTTAATTTTAGTGCTGTTGATTTTCTCTTTGCTATTTGTTTGAGGGCATCGTGAAAGCTAATATATCAACATTAAACAAAATTTGGAAACGCCGGATAATGTGAACCAACTTTGTCACAGCTCAAAGGCATACAATATTTAAGCCATCTTAAACAAAAGAAAGCAATACGTATTTA
>NW_024723050.1:3608369-3634089 GCF_018991925.1 Homarus americanus | reverse complement strand
CTCAAACTCTCAGACTTCACCAAATGTTGGCCTGCACTGAGAAGCTGAGAAAGCAGCTAATTTTGTCATTTTCAAAATGAACTGCTTACGCGTATAGCATGGGCTCATATTTGTAAATTGCAAAATTCCACATAAAAGTGAAACAACATCACGCCACACAGTGCAGTTTACGCCGATCACATGGTTCACTGAGTGTGTTTTGTTTCAGAAGAATTGCAGAAACACTCTATGCAGGCTAAAATCACCTCTCACAGTCTCAGCAAAACACTACCTGCCGAGCTGGATTAAAACACGGGCAGTAGCTACAGCAAATGGAAACCAGCCTGAACATGTTCTGCAGCTAAACAGCCAAGCAGTCTCACTCAGTGACAAGGATTGCACGCCTGCTTAGTTTGCAGCTTGAGGCAAGTCGCAATGGTCTGTGCTATATATATAGCAGCATATATATACATATATATATATATATATATATATATATATATATATATATATATATATATATATATATATATATATAAATACAGTATATATAGTTATATATATATATATGTTATGTTATATATATAGCTACATATACATACATATATATATACATAAATGCCAGCATATACATATATATATATGTTATTATTACATACATACATATTATTATTGTTGGTTGTTACATGGTTGGTTACACATATTATTATTATTGTTGTTACATATATATATATTATATATATATAGTCAACATGTCCTTGTCGAACCCATAGGCCGATTATTCACTTTCAACCGATTCTTTTTCACGATCGGCAGGTCGCCAGTGTCGACCTCACTCATGTTGCCTCACACCGGCCACATTAAATCAGCGTAATGGCGAGATCTCAACTGCACATATATATATATATATATATATATATATATATATACATATATACATATATATATATATATATATATATATATATATATATATATATATATATATATATATATATATATATATATATATATATATATATATATGTTATTATACATACATGTATATTATTGTTGTTACAGCAATACATGCTGGCTGCTGCTGGCCACACACATATACATACACATGACACACATACATACAGAAACAGTCTCAGCAAGAAACTGCACACACACCCTGAAACCATCACATGGTCAGTTCAAATGTTTCACGCCACCTTCTTTTTGCATCAAAACCTTCCTAATTTCCTTCAAATGCCGAGAAATTTTGTCAACAAAGCCATTGCTTTGTCTGAGGTGCACTGCAATCTCACACATCCACCATCGTAATCACCGACGCTGCTTTTCCTCTTCGGGTTTGTTCGCCGACAGCTGCAGTGCTGCATTGATGCTGGCCTGATTTACCAGCTGGCGGTCAACCACTGTTTCAGCACGTCATCCTGCGACGGTTCTCACACCACCGCGGGTGATCATCTTCGTTTCAGCCGCTTCTGCCCGGAGTGTTTCCTCGTCGTCGGGTCGTTCTTTCACATCACACCAAAGTTTCAGTAGCTCATGTTGCGTCTCCACATCTAACACACTCAACACTTCACGGCCTGTTCTTGAAACCAGCAATCCCATTGCCGTCTCGTGTCAGCGGTCGGTATTTCGTAGTTCTCATAAATCATTGTTGAAATTTGTGTCCATAGTGGTATTGGAAAGGTCTGCAACTTGCTGCTTATATTATATAAGCAGCAAGTTGCAGATGAATGTACCAGTACCACTCTCTCTCTCTCTCTCTGTTTGAGTTTAACTTATGTTACCCTATTTATTTATGGACACAGATTTGACGATGAGTGGACGCAATAGCAGTGGCAAATAAAGAATTTTAACAAGTATTCCATTTACTTCAGCCTCTTATATGTTGTTATTATACTTATGTTAATATAAACTAGTTTGTAATAATGTAGGGGCGTTTACTGCAGGTACCATTGTAATTTTGAGGAAAATTCCATAATTTTGACATCGGTGTACGATAATTTAGGCTGGCAGTGCTGTTTGCGTGTTCTTGGTGATCATAAGTGGGCGGAGCCTGGGAGCATAACTAGTTATGCGTTTTGGGGCAACCAAGATTACAATACGTTTTTCACATAGAGAATTTTTTTCAATATATTACAATACGTTTTTCACATAGAGAATTTTTTTCAATATAAGGTAGAGTTACAAATATTTCCCCTAGATTGCTGGATTTTCTGTCTAACGCATTTTCTGGTTTCAAAAATTTTAGCATTTTTAAAGGAGCAGTTGTAAACCTTGACTTAGTGTGCACCACTAATTCAATTAAGAATGCCTGACAGCTTTGTTGATTCCCTCAATGTCACTACTAATGGCAGATTGTGAAAGTGTTTCGGTAGCATGAATACCAACATATACTTGCTTAATGGCCACTCTTAGATTGACATTATGAATGTCAATGGCAAAAGGGTCACAATCTCTTACGTGTTTAAGACTGATGAAATCACTCATGATCTTGTAGTGGATTCCTCCCCTACAAACGCAGTGTGTCGCTGACTAGCCGACCCCCCCGCGAATTCCCCAGCGTACACCTCGTGGTCAAGGTCAGGTAACCAGCGCCCCCGAACAAAGCGTAGGTCTACCATCAAGCCACGCCTACCCCCGCTATATAAGACCTCACGTGGCAGTCATCGACCTCTTTCTACTTACCGCCACCAGCAAGCAACATCTCTCAACAGCTCCACACCACACGCTCCCTCAGAAAGCTCCTCGCCCTACAGGAACTCTGAGCAAGCTTCGCCTGACCTAGTATCTCTTTAACACTGTGCTGTGCAACAATATATATACGGGAAACACATTGTGAGTTTCTATTCTACCTCAATCCTGAGTGTTAGATGTATTACATGTACGTACGTTGTGAGGGCATAAAAAGACTCTGACAACCTGCCACAACAGTACGATACAATCTCTCATAACAAATTTTTAACATGACCATGCAAATACTGAAGCTTAAGTTTGTCACTCTGAAACAATTTATTAAACTCATTTGCAACTGAGCTTTAATGAATGGATTGTTCAGGTGTAAGGTGGCGAGAGAAAAAAGGGCCAACCGCTGCGCCTATTATAGGGGATCTACTTCCTATAATACTTTACTTTCTCTCTCTGTCCCGCATAAGTGAAAGAAAAAGAGATTGAGTTACCTGGAGTGACAAAATGTACATGTGAAGATATCCAGTAACATAGTCCTGGATGCCTATATACCAGTAGTTGTGTTATGAGTATGGATTGCTAAAATAATCAATGTAATTTGGTGAAATGATCAGTGTTTTATGTGTAACTGTGGTGTTATGTTTGTGGGGTTATGAGATATTGTTTCACACTCAGGATGGGATGGAGAAAGGAAACTCTCAATGTGCTCTCTGTATACATATTGTATTGGATGTGCAATGCAGCTTGGTGCTGGGGGGTGGCAGCGTGAGTCCAAGAGTGATGTAGAGAGAGCTGGTTGGTGAGGGTGCTCAGAGGAAGGCAGGCAGCTTGTAGGGCGCCATAGTCACCGGCAGGAGCGGGAGCCGCCAGGCAGGAGCGGAGGTGTTGCTTGCTGGTGGCTGTAGGTAGAAACAGAATGGTCACCACGAGGTGAGGTTGTGGGGAACGAGATGTTTTGTTCTCCATCCTGTGTGAGTGCGAATCTCCGGGGGTCACCATTTGTGGGGTACGGATATTTGGTTCACACTCAGAATGGGATGGAGAAACGAAACTCACAATGTGCTCTCTGTATACATATTGTATTAGATGTACAATGCAGCTTGGTGCTGGGAAGGCAGCATGGTTGTAAGCGTTGAGTAGAGAGAGCTGGTTGGTGAGGATGCTCAGAGGAGGACCAGCTTGTGGGTCGCCATGCTCTCCGGCGGGAGCGAGGACCGCCAGGCAGGCGGAGGAGGAGGAGGTGTAGCTGGCTGGTTGGTGTAGGTAGAAAAGAGCGGTCATCACGAGGCCAGGTCTCATATAGCGGAGGTAGGTGTAGGTTATGTATCTATGCTATTGTGCCAAGTAGCAACCTTGTAAATACGCTACTGTGCCGAGTAGCATCAATGTATATAATTACGTCACAACACTGCATGTGTTATGTGGCAACATTGCCCCGAGGCTGCCATATGGCAAGGCAGTCTCAGTCTGACTTCGTGGGCCGTGCATGGCACACGCTAGTCACCCAAGCCCAAAAGCCCGAGACGAGGAGGAAAGCAGCGCGCTTCCCTCGGGGTGGTTCGCACACAGCCCCCTTCAGATGGCCCACGCAGCCCCAAGCAGCAGCTGAGTCACATCAGGAGGGTGGACTCGACCACACGCCCTAGGGCTACCCCTTCCCCTACCATCTGCGTCGCCGTCACACACGGTGATGTGTCGGGTCACATCGAGGTGATACCGGACACTGGCACTGATACTACGGTGATAGGCCTGAAGCACCTCCAGAAACTGGGCCTCACCAAACACGGCCTGGGACCACTGCCACAGTTGCAGTACTACAATGCGGACGGTTCCCAGATGCTGGACGCTGTGAGCTCCTTTCAAGTGGAGATCACTTACGGCGATAGGTCATGTCACGGATGGATCGATGTGCAGCCTACTCTGGCTGCACCCTTGTTGTCGTGGGAGCACTGCAAGGAGTTAGGCGTGGTGCCCAGAGACTTTCCCGAGCAGATCCCAGCTGCTCGGTACACCGCCAGCAGGGTGCGTGAATCAATGAGCGACGCGCCTGGCGCTGCCGCACAGAGCTGCCCAGAACCCGCGTCCACTCCCACCCACACAGGACGCTCCCCTGCCCAGATCCTGTATGGTCACCCTCTCCGCTCTTGTGTTCCTGCACACGCCAAGGCCTTGCGAAGGAGTGGCAGACCAGAGCCGAGAGCTGCGACCGCCGCGCCGCTACACGTGCCGAGGACGCCAAGGCTCGGTATGACGACCGTGCCCGCCCTCTTCAGCCACTGGAGATTGGTGCCTTTGTCCGCGTCCAGGACCCAACGACGACATGTTGGGACAAGGTGGGCATAGTAATGGGCCTCAGCCGGTCGCGGGACTACAAGGTCAGGATGCCGAGCGGCCGTGTCTGGTGGAGGAACCGCCGCTTCCTCCGGCCAGTCCCACCCCCTGCTACTGGCCCCCTGACCGAAGACGAGTCACCTACACCTCACGAGTATCCGCCCCACAGTGCACCTCGACGCTCGGAGCGACTTAGGACTAAGACGTCCGCTCAAGACAAAGACTATGAGCGTGAGGGGGGGAGGGAGATGTAGGTTATGTATCTATGCTACTGTGCCGAGTAGCAACCTTGTAAATAAGCTACTGTGCCGAGTAGCATCTATGTATATAATTACGTGGCAACACTGCACGTGTTGTGTGGCAACATTGCCCCGAGCCTGCCATATGGCAAGGCAGTCTCAGTCTGACTTCGTGGGCCGTGCATGGCACACGCTAGTCACCACTTGTATTTCTCCTATCCGAATAAATGGACTTCAGTGTTACCCGGTGTTTCCCTACCCATCACTGCCTTCTTCAGGGAACACTTGGAACCTTCAGTAGGAGTGGCTTAATAGTTGACCTAGACCACGAGGCATACACTGGGGAATTCGCGGGGTTGGCTACTCAGCGACAAACAGCGTTTGTAGGGGAGGAATCCACTACAAGGTCTTATATAGCGGAGGTAGGCGTGGCTTGACAGTTGACCTCAGTTATGTTAGGCGGCGCCGGTTGCCGACCTTGACCATGAGGTGCAGGCTGGGGAATTCGAGGGTCGGCTAGTCAGCGACAACGGCGGTTGTAGGGGAGGAATCCACTACATGTTCAACAGGTTTTGGCCAATAAATCATTGCGTCCACGTCCTCGGGCTATCATTCCTACCTAATCGCTTCATGGTGATTAAATACCATTATGGCCAGTGCCGGATTTAGACCTGTGGAGGCCCATGGGCAGTCTCTTTGTGGAGGCCCCCCTCATTATAAATACCCAAGAGGGTGGGGTGGCGAGTGAAGCGAGCCTAAACATCTTGAATTTCAAACATTTTGAAATTTGAACACTTCTTTGGAGAATTTTGAAGCCATATGCAGTTATATTGAGGAAATTAGAACATTGAAAATTATTTAATTAACTGTATATTTATTGATAGTGTACAAATTCCCAACACACACACACACACAAGAGTGAGACATGACTGGAGTCATTCATGTGGTTTCAAGTCGACCAACCCTGATATAGCTACTACCGCAAGTCAAAAATTTTCAAGAGACTTCACATTAAAGAATATATTATTAGTTATTACAGAGAGATGATTCTTTGCATTATTAATCAGATAAACCTCTACTCAAATAATGGTTCTGTCCAAGAATGCATGGAATAGATAAACATGAATTTTTAAGAATGAAAATAAAACTAATCCAAATGAATAAACAACTAAATAAAATATTGTATGCGGAGGCCCCTGGACAGCTGCCCACTTTGCCCACTCCTGAATCCGGCCCTGATTATGGCAGATTGCAAATGTAGGTCTGAAAATATGCAAATAATGATAAGCTTTATAAAATATTATATACTTTTATGAACAATTTACTTTAGATAATTTTATGTGTTTCTTAGGCTGAGACTATGGTGATAGGCCTATTTCTGAAATATTCCGTTTTGCCCGCAACTTAATGTTAAAAAATTTAACATAATAGAATATCCTCAACCTAAGAAATATATCAATAATTTTTTACTTCATCGATGTGCACAACTTAAAATCTATTGGTACAGTATATGATCAATGCACCTAGACAATTTTTCTTTTATTTTATTTTCATAGTAGGTAGTAGGCAGCTATCAAACAGGGAGGTACTACCACCTGGGAAGATATTGGAAGCATAATGTATTGTCTAATGGTGTGGCATCCCAAAAATTGTGACCAAGTCCCAGGATGCTCATCTGACTTTCTGCGTCATTTACACACAATTGCACGGTTTCCATTGTTTTTTTTTCTGACTATTGACAACATTATCAATATATATATATATATATATATATATATATATATATATATATATATATATATATATATATATATATATATATATATATATATATATATATATATATATATATATATATATATATATATACAGTATATATATATATTTAATATACTCATTCACACTATTTTATAATTGCAGTCATGTACTGAATATTCTATGTACAAAAAATAAATGTTAAATGAATATATATACTGTATATATATATATATATATACAGTTAACCCTCACTTTACGCGGTTAATGTAACCCGGAGGGTACCGCGGAAAGTGAGGAACGCGTAAAGTGAATAACATAACATATGGGATTAATTGAAATGGAGTCCGGGCCGATCCCCAAACTCCACTTTTTGACGACACACAACTATGTTGTAGTAAAAATATTATCTTAACTTTATGATGGCATGCACACAAAATTAATAATTAAGAGAAATGTCAATAATATTAGGTTTTTTAACACTTACATTAGTAGAAAAGATGGCTGGGCACACGGGGATGGGCGGTTGGTTCCGAGGCAGAGGGCAGATTATTGGCCCTCACCTGTATCACTTGTATCAATTGTATCACTATCCACCACAGAGGCTTGCAGGGCCTCTTTGTCAAACCCCCAAAGTTCATATAAGTCCATATCCTCACTATAATTATCACTATCACTGACTTGGGCCGGCTGTAGTGGGTGGCGGGTGAAGAACTGGGAATGTTTTGATGACTGGGCGACCTTGTGCGCACCATTTTTGCGCCTCTTACACAACATGGCGGATGGCGGGAGGTTTGGATCCAAAAATGGCGCGGCTTGCCAGCCGCTCTCCGCGTAATGGGGTTCACGACCGCGGAATGTGAGCATGTTAGGTTCCGGCAGGGCACCGCGTTAACGGTGAACCGCGGAATGCGGACCGCGTAATGTGAGGGTTGACTGTATATATATATATATATATATATATATATATATATATATATATATATATATATATATATATATATATATATATATATATATATATATATATATATATATATATATATATATATATATTTATATATATATATATATATATATATATATATATATATATATATATATATATATATATATATATATATATATATATATATATATATATATATATATATATATATATATATATATATATATATATATATATATATATATATATATATATATATATATATATATATATACAGATATGCATTACTGACCACCTCCGAACACAAGGACGGCTAAAAATAGCCACAGGCGGTCACAGTCAAGGTCACTTTCCCTTTCTTGTCACTGGCAAATGGGGGTGGGGGGGATGATAATAGCAGCTGTGTTTATTACGGTATGTTAGACTGGTTTATAATACATTTTTATTATTTTAATATACCGGTAATCTTCATTTTAATCCAGCTTACCAAACGTAAGTTTCAGTATAAAATAATTAGTGGTACTGTAGGACCTTGTGAGTGGTTTACTGTATACATAAATATTACATAAATTATTTCTGCAATTCTTCACAAACAAAACACATAAATCAATTGAATATGTGATGTCGAACGTAAACTGTAAACACTGTGTATGATGTAAAGAGAGCGCGGGTGTAAAACGCTATGTAATTTGATTTTCTCTTTTATGTAAAATTTTACAATTTACTTATAATATATAGGTATACTGTATACATAAATATTACATACATTATTTCTGCAATTGTTCACAAACAAAACACATAACTCAATTGAACATGTGATGTCGAACGTGAACTGAAGTCACAACAACCGTTCGAGTGGAATCGCGTTAGAGCAAACGAGTTCGCGTTATACAAATATTGTTCCGAATTCATAAATCGCGTTCGATCAAATTCGCGTTATCAAAACGCGTTATAGCAGAACTCACTGTACTTACTTTTCTTTATTTTTGGGAAATCGGTGGAATATGAAATCGGGATGTGTATCCTTTCTCCGTTTGCAGATTATGCACGGGTGTCCTTTACTTGTCATGTTGAAAAGACCATTCATTTGTGTATTGCGCTCGCGTGCGGATTCCGATTATCATATTCAATGTGTAAGCAAACAGACGACATGCTCCACACTAGCGACATCCATCCACCGCACTACTAAATTTGTGCGTTCGTTCGTGTGTTAACCATTACATGTGAATGCCTGAGCTTTCCTGTCTTTCTTATAGTATTTGCTATTACATTGTCCCAATGATCAAAACGTTCCTGTTATCCCCTCCTCTCCCCCAACAGTAGGTCTGTTAGCTGCCATCTCTTCAACACACTTCTTCAGAGTCCCTAGCTGCTGTAGAACTTGTTCGGATCCTACATTACCCTCCGCCACCTCCGTGGCCCTGCCAAGGCCTAAGCATAACTTCTCTTCACTACCACCTTCATTCTATCAGCTACTTCCTCAGTCTTAGCAAGGATCTCTTTCCCAACTTGTTTTAGTTTGTCAACCAGCAAGGATCCAGCTTCATCTATTTTCGTCCCTAGGAAACTCGTTCCCCTGTGGCTTGCAATCGCCTCTTGCACTTTGTCTAAGCAGTTAGGGCAATACCAGCAACAGCCTTCCTGCCTAACCGCATTCTGTATTGTCCTAAACGTTGTATTGCTCAGACCCGCACAATCTATATCCAACATCGCCCAGCAGTAATTGCACGTCAACAGACTTCCTGGTGACGCTTCAGCCCGCTTCTCTGCCAGCATTTAGGCCGTTGTGACTAGTGCCACCCACCGGGCAATCACACTTAATTTCTTTTGACGAAGAAATTTACCCCTAATTGGGAAGACTTCCTTTATAATCACATCTACTAATTGAAGTCTAAGTGAAGTGAGATCTGGGAGTGATCATGCCCTTGTTGTTTAAAAAGGAAAAAAAAATCACTTAGCTGCCCTATGCTGATCTTACCTCCTCGGCACTCTCATGCGTCCAGTGTTGCCGCCCAAGACAGTTTGAGTTGTCTTCTGTATTTGTTTTTTCAGTTCTCCTCAATGAGTTGTTGGGATCTACAGTATGTGCTATCACTGTGTACACAGTATCTCTCAAATGGTGGACTGCAGGGGCACAATTTCAGTTCTTGAGAAAGCACACATACAAGAAAAAAAGTCTTTGTGACACCAATAATATGACTTGATTACTGCCGGCAGTGGTGCCTGATTTCTTGCCCCAATTTGTTCTTCACTTAATTATTTACAACCTACTCCGCAGCCACTGATGTCAATATGAACTGTCTTAACTAAAGGCACAACACTACACTCTCTGGTTGGCCTTTGGATGGTCAATCGCAGCCATGAACAAGACTAAAATAAAATCTGAATAAATCTTGTCATATGGCAATGATTTTGTGGTTGTACGCCTCCCGACCTAGGCTGTACCTCCAGTCGGTGGAGAGTGATTTTCAAATATACAATCGCGATATTTGAAAATCACTCACTTTTTCTTTAATCATATAGGGATACACTGTAATGATAAAGGACATGACAAATTAAAAAAAATACATTTATCAGAGTACTGTACAGTACAGTATACAAATGCTTACAAAAAATCAATATACAGTGCAGCCTCAAAAATTCGAATTGCATGGGTCCATGAAGTATACGAATTTTGGATGTATGGAAGCGCCAGAGCAAATTGTTGTATCAAAACATGCTACAAAAATTATTTACATATCTAAAAACTGTCAATAAGCAATAGGAATAATAAATTAAAAGTATTACTGTATTTATATTCAACAACATTTATTATAATATATTTGGAACATTATAGCTACAGGGGTCTCCATGTAATCCTGACAGTCTCCAGTACAGTCTTCAAATACTGTACTGTACAACACTCCATCTCCATCCACCTTCACTGTTGTGCTCAGCATTATGATGATATTTGAAAGCTTGAATTATTATGGCAATATTTTCAAATTCAAAACCTAAAATTTTGACCATATATGCTATTCAAATTTTAGATGTACAGTATACGAATTTTAGAGGTTTTATTGTACTGTACAAAACACAAAATTAATGATATAATCTGCCAGACCAAAATCTTTAAGCCAAAAGGTCCAGTAACCAATGATATACAGTATTGTATATTTCTTTACCCTCTCCTGTACCTATTCTTACTCGACTCATGCAGTACACAAACTTTCAGGACAGGTACCTCTAAATTTCATTAACCCTTAAAGGGCAACAGACATCATAATTATGATGTTTAGGATTTTTGTGCCATGGCTGTGTTGTTGTCTGGTTACTATGATAACTCTGGTGGTTCTAGACACCACCCACTCACCTCCCCAGTTCAACTCATGATTTCAAGAAATTATAATTTTTCGTATTTATTCACTAAATATGAATTTGTAGAATAAATATTCAGCTTTCTAATGGTGCAAAAAGAAGAAAAGAAAATCTCAATTAGGGCACATTCTACATGTACAGTGTTTGAACAACATTATCTCACACGATTTGCTCTGGACAACGCACATAAATACACCCACCAATAAAGGGTTATTAGCTGAAATGACATTTCACATGGTTGATGGACCAATTTCTAGACCACACAGGAGCCATAAATATGACACATATTTGCAGAAATTATGAATTATAAGTCTTATCCTAAATATCAATGAGATAAAAGCTGTTTACGGGAACTAATTTTCTTATTCAATCCCTACAAATTACACTTAAAAAATCTGAAATACTTGGGACAAGAGGATAACTGAAATTTTCAATTAACTTTAAAGTTATTATAAAAAGCTGTAGTATGTCACAAAGCACCAAATAAAACACACTACTGTAAAATAATTATAAACTACACGTACTGTACTGTAATATATATTGTGTATAACTGAAATAAAACTAAATAACTTAATAAATAAGATTAATAATACTGTACTACAAAAACAAGTACAGCACAGTATAGTTATATATGTACAGCACATATCTAAAATTAAACATTTGACAGTTAAGGGCTGTGTATGCAGCTGCTTTATGAGTGAGTTACAGGTATATTTAAAGTTTTATTTAGTTTTTTGTTTCTTTATTTTCAAATTTCTCAGATAATTCACAATATGTTTAGAATTGCAACCTTTACAAAATATAAGTTGGTTCTTATGTTCTTTAAACAATAGGTAGACAGAAAACCCAAAAATTCAGATCAAATCAATTGATAGATAAATGCAGCATGTAATTTTATGTAATGAAGGCTGATCTCAGCAATAAATCTTATAATATTTTAATGCATAAGTTGAGTAATTTATGTCATCTTAAAAGATTATTTAGAAGTTAATCCCAAGTGGAATGGATAGATGAGTAACTAGTGACTGCCTCTTTCTAAACCATAGTAAAACAATACTGTATTGACACATGCATTATTCTTCTTGCCATACATAAAATGTTACCCTATCAATTACCTAACAATAGTTCTGAGACTCTCTAAAGTTTTCTGACAAAAGAGGAAATTAAGATTTGTTTGCATACTAATACTTGGATTATATCTTTAAGACTTATTTAAATATATGATGCCATTTTGAGCTATAATTTATTGATGATAGGATTTGGCTATATTTCCTGAGAGATATTTTCTCTAATTCACAGTTCCCTTCATTTCTGCATTTACAGGGGAATGTCAGGTTTTGTGCAGTGTGGCATAGCTGCGTTTGTTTACATTCAACTGAAACTCGCAATAGTAAACATACAAGGGAATCAGACTAAACAATATATATAAAAAACAAATATGTCCATGTTGAATGTTAATAGCATTTCTTATTAAACCTATTAACATTCAACAAATCTTTACATTGAGATATTTGTTTTGATATATATTTTTACTTTGATTCCATAGTATGTTTATTATTGCGAGTGTCCTTCAGTCGAATGTAAACAAACGCAGCGATGTCACACTGCACAAAACCTGACGATCTCCTGTAAATGCAGAAGTGAAGGGGACTGTGCATCTAGTTGCTATGATAGTTTTCATTCTTATGGGACACATGTTGATTGTAGAGCCAACCAACTGCTCAGGGTCCTCCCAACACCCCACCAATCCTCACTGATGGTGCTCAACAAGAAACTCACACTGTCTGGTTTATTAAATGTGTGGTGCTCCCCACTGCCAGGTGTATGATACATATGAACCCAAATTATACTCAATTATATGCAAATGAAGGCCCAAGATCTTTGTGGCATTTCCATCATGTGAAGTGGTGACACCCCCAAGCAGAATGTGTTAAATTAATCTTGGCAGTGATAAGTTGAGTGACCTCTTTAGATGTTGATGTACTGTAAGAGGAATAGCTGCCTACTTTCAAAGGTGAAAACTCAATTGCCTGTTCTTTATCTGATATTATAGGTGGAGTAACTGCACCCTTGGTCATACAGTACTTTGGTTTGAATGATATTATTTATAAACTGGTTAATATACTCTGAACAAGGTTACTGTATTCTTTGGAAAATGCTGCATTTGAGCCTTTTGTGAGTGAATGGAGTCCTACTTTACCCTTCTTTTCAATGCACTTATAATCCCTTTGATGTCCACACTTCAGCTGTGGGTAACCGTGTTTTGTATTTTTCACACTGTTATACCCTGATGGAGATACAATCTTCTGAGGAATTTTCTCGTGGTTCACAATGTATGAAGATCCTTATTTACATCTAATTTTATCACTCATCTTTACTGTCTCTTTTTTTCCTATCTCCACCAGAATATTTTCTATTGTCATCTCCATCTTCAATACTGTTCAACAATTTTGTTTTCCTCCTCATGCTAATTTAAACTTTTTAAAGATTTTGCCATTTTGCACTAAGTTTTGCTTACTTGTACTAGAATTAAGCAATTTATCAGTATACTGGGTCAACTTTGATTGCTGTAACACACTATTCTCCATAGCACAATATTCAGATTCTTTCTGGGTGCCTTCTATTGCATTTGAGGAAGTACTCTTTGATCTTGCACTTCTATCTTTGAAATACTTGGTAAATGCAACTGTTTTTGCTTGAAGAAAATTTAGCTCTTGATCTGTATTTTTTAAAACATGTTCCTGAAAAAAAAAACAGTAAAGGATTATAACACATGCATGCACACATGTGCACACACATACACACATTTTTCATTAATTAACAACAGAGGTAGAAAACTTCAAACTATACTATACTGTACAGTACTTCCCCAGGGAAATACCACTGCCATGATTTATAGGGGTTTAGGGAAAGCCTGGATCATTCATTCCTCCTCACTAAGCTAGCCATCACAAAATACATTATTTCCTTACCCAACAGATAAATCAAGAATGCATTTCTGTGGCCTGATTTAAACACCTTAAGGAACCCACACTATCCAAACTGAATATAAAAAGAGACAATAACTCAATAAATCAATATAGAACATCACAAAATATATAATTAATTAATACAGGAAGTCTCCATGTTATGAATGGAAATGTCCCGAGCAATCAATATATGACACCCTCATGAAAGAAGAGCTACCAACAGGCTTATTGCAATATCCATCATCCATGGTGTCACCTTATAATTTTAAATGAGTCTAATGACTGGGTTTTGACCCAATTTGAAACCTCACTGTTGTTTGTAGTAAAATCACAGTACAGGGTATTAACTGTACTTGTCCATCTGGATACAGGTAGTGCAGCCTGGCTAAAGACTGGCTCTACCAGAGGGTGTTTATCCCTTTGGATGTACTGTTTTTGATACCACACCCATAAGCAATGGCTCACTCAGCTGATCACTGCCACCCATGTTGTGTCACATACGTATATCTCTTTGCTCTCACAATTGGTTTTCACCATTACTTATGGATATTATAACGTCAAGATATGCTTTGTAAGGGTGTGTGTTATTTATAATGCAAAAAAAAAAAAAAAAAATTATATATATACAGTATATATATATATATATATATATATATATATATATATATATATATATATATATATATATATATATATATATATATATATATATGTATGTATGTATGTATGTATGTATGTATGTATGTATGTATGTATGTATGTATGTATGTATGTATGTATATGTATGTATGTATGTATGTATGTATGTATGTATGTATGTATGTATGTATGTGTATGTATGTATGTATGTATGTATGTATGTATATATATATATATGTATGTATAATATATATATATATATATATATATATATATATATATATATATATATATATATATATATATATATATATATATATATATATATATATATATATATATATATATATATATATATATATACAGTTGGTCCTCACATTAAGCGGTCCCGCATTCCGCGTTTCACCGTTAACGCGGTGCCTTGCCAGAACCTAACATTCTTACATTCCGCGGTCGCGAACGCTATTACGCGGAGAGCGGCTGGCAAGCCGCGCCATTTTTGGATCCAAACCTCCCGCCATCCGCCATGTTGTGTAAGAGGCGCGAGCAGGGTGCGCACAAGGTTGCCCAGTCATCAAAACATTACCGAGTTCTTTACCCGCCACAACCGGCCCAAGTCAGTGATAGTGATAATTATAGTGAGGATATGGACTTATATGGACTTTGAGGGGTTTAACAAAGAGGCCCTGCAAGCCTCTGTGGTGGATAGTGATACAATTGATACCAGTGATACAGGTGAGGGCCAATAATCTGCCCTCTGCCTCGGGACCAACCCCCCATCCCCGTGTGCCCAGCCATCTTTTCTACTAATGTAAGTGTTAAAAAACCTAATATTATTGATATTTCTCTTAATTATTAATTGTGTGTGCATGCCATCATAAAGTTAAGATAATATTTTTACTACAACATAGTTGTGTGTCGTCAAAAAGTGGAGTTTGGGGATCGGCCTGGACTGCATTTCAATTAATCCCATATGTTATGTTGTTCACTTTACGCGTTCCTCACTTTCCGCGGGACCCTCCGGGTTACATTAACCGCGTAATGTGAGGACCAACTGTATATATATATTTACCGAGTGAGGAGGCAGCTGAAATAATTAATAACCACTTTGCTACCATATGTCATACCTTACCCAGTCTTGACCTCACTCTCCTCCCGGCTTACTTACCTTCCCCCTCCCCCCTTCCCAGTGTTCAACCATTTGAAATCGCCAAAAAACTCCTGAAATTTAAATCCAAACGCTCCACAACCCCAATTGACCTCCCAATCAAAATTTACAAGGAGTTTGCAGTCGAACTTGCCACCTCCCTCTGTTCTATTATTAATGTATTCCTCAGACAAAGCAAATGCCCTAATGAATGGAAAACCGCATTTGTCACCCCTATCCCCAAGGTAACCACCCCACAATCCCCTAACAACCTCAGGCCAGTTGCCATTATCCCCATACCCAGTCTACTCTGTGAAGAGTTTGTTTTTGAGTGGGCATTTGCTAGAATTTATCAGTCAATTGATCCACAGCAATTTGGCAATATGAGGACCTCCTCTACATCACACTGCTTAGTTAGTTTCCTTGATTTCCTGCACAAAAACCTGCAGAAGCGTAAGATATCACTGGCCGTTGCCCTTGTTGACTTCAGGAAGGCTTTTGACCTTGTTGATCACTGACTGCACTGTTATCAACAAGGCCATTGCACTAGGGCTGCCCACCAACCTGGTCTCATGGCTCACTGATTTCTTGAGTGAGCGTCGTCAGGCAGTCAGGTACCAGAGTTCTGTCTCCACAGTCCAACTCCTCACCTGCGGTGTTCCCCAGGGGACCAAGATGGGACCACTGTGCTTCTTGATCAACGACGCTCTATAGGACACTCCTCACAGGTGGAAGTACGTGGATGACTGCACTGTGGGGGTTACAGTGGACAACACCTCACCGGACTACTCATCGCTACAAGACACCCTGAACAGGCATGGACTACGGAGAACAAGGTCACCATCAACCACACCAAAACAGTAGTCATGCACATCAATACCGCCACCACTTCAGTGCAAGCTCCAGCAGTCACAGTGGGTGCCCATCCTCTCCAGTTAGTGCAGTCTATCAAACTCCTGGGTGTTACCAAAGACCACAAACTGGACTGGAAGGTCCATGTAAACAGCACAATCAAGGCAGCCTCGTACCGACTCTACATGCTACGACGACTCAGGTCACTTGGGGCACCCACGCCAGAGCTGAGGACTATCTACCACGCCTTTATTCTCCCCAAACTAACGTATGCGTCACCGGCCTGGTCGTCTTCTCTCAACTCTACCCAACAACGTCAGCTAGATAAGGTACAGAAAAGGGCCAGTAGAATCATGCTCAGCGCAGAGTACTCCGGTTACAACAACGCTCTCTCCACCCTGGAAATGCCATCCCTCAGTGACCTCCACCACCAAGCACTAGCAAGGTTTGGCAGTGGACTACTGCACCATCCTCGTCATCACCACCTCCTGCCACCGGTAGTCCCTCACCCATAAGAGCCCGCACTGATAGATATAAAAATAGCATCATCCCATCTATTGTTAAAATAGTAAACAACTCCTGATTTATGTACAGTACAGCCCTGTAAATCAGGGGTGTCAAACTCATTTGCTAAGGCGGGCCAGATTTAATATATGAGTACACAGTATGTGGGCCAAGTAACATAATTATGAGCACATCGCAATCACCTCTTAGGTGAGTAGTACGACAAAGCAAGAAAGATGGATTTAGTCTGCGCTCGTGCGAAACCCTTAAAAACAAACAAATCAAGTGTTTACTTACCTTGATCACTCTTATTGTTTGCTACTGCTGCTTCCTGATAATTGGCACCTCTTGGTATGGACCAGTGCATCAAAGTTTGGCACTAACGACTGAGCTGTAGCAACCTTCAGTATTGAATTAAGGTGCGCATCAGTAAGTTGAGACTGAAGCCGTGACTTGTTCAAGTTTATCACAGAAAAGAGTTGTTCACAGTCATATGTACTTCCGAACATTGACATAATCTTTGAAGCAAAACATTTAATCCTGGGATAATTTGGTCCAAAATATTGATAAAATGTGCCAACATCAACACTCGAAAACTTGTTCCTCAACACAGAATCCCACTGGAGCTCAATTAATTCTAACTGAAGATGTTCTGGTACCTCATTAACACCAACAGAGAATGGGTCCCGAAAGATGAAAAAATCCTTCTCAAGTCTTTTAAAGTCAGCAAATCTTTCTTGGAACTCATTCATTAATTTGGAAATCTTGATGCAGTACTTTTTTGTGTTGATATCAGCATGAAATTCAGGTGTGCCTTGCAGGAACTTCAAGGTCGGAAAGTGAGAAAGATTACCCTCTGATAGTTGCCGTTCAAAAAGCTGATGTTTCATCTCAAAGGCACGAATGCAGTCATAAAACTCTGTCACCAGTTTATTGCGTCCTTGCATCTTTGTATTCAAGTAATTTAAGTGTTCTGTAATATCCACCATGAAAGTTAGATCTTGAACCCATTCATTATCTTTCAGTTCATGCAAATCCCTTCCTTTCTGTTCCATAAACATCTGTATTTCACTGCGCAATTCATAAAATCACTTCAGTACGACACCCCGACCTAACCAGCGAACATCAGTGTGATATGGCAGTCCGTGTGTGTTCTCATTTTCCTCCAATAAGCAGTTGAGCTGTCTGTGTTCAGACCTCGTGCGCGTATGAAGTTCACTGTCTTTATAACAACATCTATGACATTATCCATCTTAATGTTTTACTTCACAACACTTCTTTATGTATAATACAATGCACATTATAAATTTGATGGTTCGGGTTCACAGCTATTAGTTTTTCCTTTAATTTTGTTGCCACGCCAGCTTTTCTACCCACCATTTGCGGTGCTCCATCTGTAGCCAGACTCACAGTTTGTGCCTAGTCAACACCTAATTTATCCAGTGCCCCTACCAAACCCACAAGATGTCATCACCTGTTGTTGTTCCTTTCATTGGTACCAGTTTCACAAATTCTTCTGTTACTTGCATATTTTCATCCACACCATATACAAAAACTGCAAGCTGTGCTACATCGCTTACATCGGTACTTTCATCAATTGCAACTGAAAATGCAGTAAAGGACTTAACTTTGTCTTTGAGTTGACTGTTAATATTCTGATAATTCACCAATTCGTTCTGCAACTGTATTTCTTGAAAGGCTTATGTTTGCAAATGCTCTACGTTTTTCCAGGCAAATACCTTCTGAAGCCATCAACATACATTTCTTTATAAAGTTCCCCTCAGAAAACGGCTTCAATGACACAGCTATTTCATGGGCAATCCTGTAACTTGCCTTAACTGCAGCATCACCGACTTGATGAACACTCTTAAATACAGACCGCTGCTTTTTCGATGACTGCTCAAACTCCATAACTTTGTCTTCAAGTAACTTTCCACTATATTTATTGTACAGTAGTACCCAGATTTACGAGGTCAATTGAACCCACAGGGTACTGCGGAAAGTGAAAGAAAGTGAAAACCGCATAAAGTGAACAACAGAACATATGGGATTAATTCCAATAGAGACTGGCCCGACCCCCAAACTCCACTTTTTCCGACACAATAGACACAATACCTATGTTGTAGTAAAAATAACATCTTAATTTTATAATGGTATGCACGCACAATTAATATTTAAGAGAAATACACTCGCCAGGTTAATGTCCATTCAAATAATGGACTCACATCCCCCCCTCCCTCTTCCCAGCTCACTAGCTCCTACCTCTCTGAGAAATGTTTGGGTGAAAACACTAGATTTTAACGTTTAGTAATAAATAATACCTCAGACTAAAGTTAGGATAATATAATTGACATTTCTGGATTCATTGCAGGTCAGGGAATATTTTGAATGTAAACTTCATATATTTTGCACCAAAGATAAAATATTTGCTTTGTGTAAACCAAATTATTACATTAGATCTAAAATTTGTATGTCTAATGCAAAATCTATGATGTTTATATTCAAAATGATCATCATATTGTAAGAATTCCAGCAATGTAAATTATATTCTGGCTGAGTAATTTGTATGAATTTTATGAGCTAAAACAAATATCTTCAGTTAAAAAAAAAAAAAAAATATTCTTCAAGACACTATCTGTCAATCAAAATACCCCACCTCCGCCCTAGCTGGGTCGGTCCTTCCCTCCCTACCCCCCACCCCCCACCTTCCCTCCCTACCAGAGAAACGTTTGGGAGAAAATAGTATACAGTAATACCCCGCTTAACACGGTTTCGCTTAGCGCGATTTCACGTATACGCGGTGCCTCGCCAGAGCTGAACTTTCACTTAATGCGGGTTTTTTCCACATATACGCACAGAGTGTCCGGCTCGAGAGCTATTTTTAGATTCGCCCCACCCGCCACCCGCCTGCCTGCCTGTTTTAGCTCATAAAATTCATACAAATTACTCGGCCAGAATATAATTTACATTGCTGGAATTCTTACAATATGATGATCATTTTGAATATAAACATCATAGATTTTGCATTAGACATACAAATTTTAGATGTAATGTTTACTCTGAGTAAATATGTTATCTTTTGTGCAAAATATATGACATTTATATTCAAAATATTCCTGGTCTTACAAGGAATCCAGCAATGTCAATTATATTATCCTAACTTTAATCTGAGGTATTATTTAATACTAAATGTTAAAATTTAGTTTTTTCACCCAACATCTCTTGAAGGGAGGATTGGTGGGGGGTGGGGGGGAGGGTTGGGACGGACCACGTGGTTGGAAGAGGGGGGAGGCAAGGTGGGGTACTTTGATTGACAGATAGTGTCGTGAAGAATATTTTTTTTTTTATTAACTGAAGATATTTGTTTTAGCTCATAAAATTCATACAAATTACCCGGCCAGAATATAATTTACATTGCTGGAATTCTTACAATTTGGTGATCATTTTGAATATAAACATCATAGATTTTGCATTAGACATACAAATTTTAGATATAATGTTTACTCTGAGTAAATATGTTATCTTTTGTGCAAAATATATGACATTTATATTCAAAATATTCCTGGTCTTACAAGGAATCCAGCAATGTCAATTGTATTATCCTAACTTTAGTTTGAGGTATTATTTATTAAAATTTAGTGGTTTTCCCCCAAAAATTTCTCAGAGAGGGAAGAGCCAGCAGTGTAGTGTGAGAAGAGGGGGAGGGAGTTGAGTCCATTATTTGAATGGACATTAACTTGGCGACTGTATTTCTCTATTTCTCTTAAGTATTAATTGTGTGCATGTACCATCATAAAATTAAGATGTTATTTTTACTAGAACATAGGTATTGTGTCGGAAAAAGTGGAGTTTGGGGGCCGGGCCAGTTTCTATTGGAATTAATCCCATATGTTCTGTTGTTCACTTAGCGCAGTTTTCACTTAGCACGGTACCCTGTGGGTTTTATTGACCGCGTTAAGCGGGGTACTACTGTATTTACATTTTTAGTAATAAATAATAACTCAGACTAAAGTTGGGATAATATAATTGACATTTCTTCCTTGCAGGTTAGGGAATATTTTAAATGTATACTTAAGATATTTTGCACAAACAATAAAATATTTGCGATGTGTAAAACAAATTATTACATTAGATCTAAAATTTGTATGTCTAATACAAAATCCATGATGTTTATATTCAAAATGATCATCATATTGTAAGAATTCCAGCAATGTGAATTATATTCTGGCCGGGTAATTTGTATGAATTTTATGAGCTAAAAAAAAAAAATAGAAAAATAAAAAAATATACTTCACCGCGTATATGAGTAGATGCACCGCGGAAAGTGAAAGTCCGGTTCTGGCAAGGTACCGCGTAAATGTGAGAAATCGCGGAAAGTGAAACCGTGTAAAGCGGGGTAATACTGTACTTCATAGCATGGTTAGTTTCATAATGCCTTCGAACATTGTATTCTTTGGCCACAGCAACTGTTGATTACAAATCAAACATGTTGGTTTTCCATTCATTTAAAAAAAAAGTATAAGATTTTCCACTTATCCTGTACCACCCGACACTCTTCATTAACTGTTCTTTTCTTTGAAAACATAATTATGGGCTCAAAAGTAAAAACAATGATCACTGCTGCTTTGGATATTTGCAACGTTCCAACTGCCTCGAGCGACTATGCAGGACTAGTACTTGAATGACTAGCCAAGCGAGAGCCTGCCGCGTCTGAGTTTTCATGTCTAATACCTGTACTGTACGGAGTGTATACGTGAACAGCAGTCAGACGGCCGTCTCACAACTCGTACAGTGGCACAACCACAATTAACCGTTAAAACTATCACTAGTCTTATTGTCCTTTCATTGGTGATGTTGATTGAGAATTTTGTTCTAGGAAACAGCAGACTATTTTATTCAGCTGAGGGATACACTCACTATTTAGTTTCAGCTCCTCAAGGTAAGGCTGGAGCAGCAAATGGGCCGCGGGCCGTATGCAAGAGTGTGTCGGGCCGCATGTTTGACACCCCTGCTGTAAATGTATTCAACGCATATCATTATGTCTAAATCAGTGTTTCTCAAACTTTTTCACTTCATTACCCCCATGAGGAACACTCAACATGGCCCCCCTTCAGTTCTCTCCCAAGCCCCTCACAAATAATGATGAAAATAAACTGTTTTGGTTCTCTTCCTTTATTTTAATGTTTTCAATCATCAAATAGGATGCATATTTTGTTACAGTTCAATGGGATGGATGACATTGTTTCCTTTCAGTCAGTCGACTGATTCGAGGTTGAGTCACTGATAAAGCACATCTTATCCACATGTAACCGGTTTTGGCTTTTATTCTCTATTTGAAGAAGGTGGAGAAACCAGATTCACATAAATAAGTAGTAGAAAATGGCAAGAGGACTCGAAGTGCGATCTCACTAACTTTTGGATATGACTGATACATTGAGCACCAAAATAGAGTCAGAAATTTTTCTTCCTAGAGGTCTGTGGCAGCAGAATCGTTCTAAGATCAAGGAATTCGTCTGAACAGGAACTAGAATCATACAATCTGACCGAATCCGTTGGAAATGATAAACTAGCTGCTGCACCATACTATGTAAATATCAAAACTGTACGTATGGGTATTATGATTACACACAATGACAAAAAAAAAAAAGGAAAAAAAAAAAATGTCTCCCCTAACAAGGCAAAATAACAAAAAAAAAGTTGAATGAGAGCACTTACACTAGCCTGCCATGGCTCCCAGTTTGAGAAACACTGGTCTAAATCAAATGTAAGTTTGAACATTTTCAGCCACCGGCTGCAACTCTATTAATAAACCGTTTACTATTATTATTATTTATTATTATCACACACACACACACGTCAGTTGGTGACTGCCCAGTTGATATGTGTTGCATGATGGCTCGATTTGGTTACATTTGCACTTGGGCAACTGATCAGTGAATAAACCAGGGCATATGGAGAAGTATTATACCCTGTACACTGCAATAATATTCATAAGTTCTGAAAAATACACTACAATATTAATTCCTAGTGCCCAAGACAGAGCCTGTAGTAAGTAGGTAGAAGAATTACCCCAATGTTTTTGGTATAAAGTACCATACATTGCACCACAGAGTATCTCAGGCACCAGAATTAATATTCAACACTCTCTGGTAAAATTTGGTTCCTGTGGTACTAACCTTGTAACACCCAACAACCTCCGCCATTCATATCAGGCCAGCCACTGCATGCAGAATGTCTCCACTATTCCAGTAAATCCAATGTCATAGATTTTATTTAATTTACAGTGTAATTCATTTCATGTGAATTCCAACTATCTGAATCTTCCAGGTATCCCAACTTTGTCCACTTTGGTAAAAATTCAAATTTATTCCAACAATCTGTAAGCAACTGAAGTTATTTATTTATATGTCTGACACCTGTAGCACTATAACTGCTTTTTAAAAAAAAATTGCTGTGATAAACAATAAAATTGATACATCGTATATCATAAGATACAATAGCACATACTTTATGTCCAAAAAAATAGCTCCTTCCACACTCAAACCATCATCTAAGTCAGGCATGGGCAACCCACGGCCCGTACTGAACCATGTCTTTGTGCAGCCCTCAGAGTAATTGACAAATTTTATGTAATATGGCCCACGGTTCAGGTAGATGCAGTGGAATTTTATAAAAAGAAAGACTGATGTCCTGACCAATTCTTCCTCTAGTAAATCCTTCTCGTCCTGAACCAAAAACATCTGTAATAATTTCTGCACTCTCTTTTTTCCTCCTCTCTTCTGACCTGATAACTCTATAGCCAACTCTCCCTGATAAAGCCAATCTTTTTGGCACCTTATTCTCCTCTAACTCCATCTTAGACAATTCCCACTCTATCCCTCCTACCACTGCTCCTCCTACTGAACCTATGCACTTTCCTATAATCTCCATTCATAGGGTTGCTGGTGTGTTATCCAGGTTGGATGTGAGTAAGGAGCATGGACCGGACAGAATACTCCCTCGTGTTCTGAGGGAGTGTGCTGAAGTTCTGGCCCCTGTGCTTGCTCGCCTCTTTTGCCTTTGCCTCAAAACCCAAACTTTTCCTTCTTCTTGGAAGCATGCCTTGGTTCAGCCCATCCCAAAGAAGGGTGACCATTCTAATCTCTCTAACTAGCACCCCATTGCCCTAACTTCATCCCTCTCTAAGATTTTTGGAACTATTTTGAACTCCCATTTTCTCTGTCACCTTGAACGCCATTCTCTTTTGTCGGATCACCAATATGGCTTTCAAGAGGTGAGATCTACTGGTGATCTGCTCTCCTACTGCACCCATCTTTGGTCATCCTCTCTTAGGGATTATGGGGAAACTTTCATTGTGGCCCTCGACATCTCCAAAGCATTTGACAGGGTATGGCACAAGTCTTTGCTTTCTAAACTTCCCTCTTATGGTTTCTCTTCCCCACTTTGTTCTCTAATCTCTCACTCTTCCTCTACCAGTAGTAGTGTCCCACAGGGTTCTGTTCTTTCACCTACTTTCTTCCTTCTTTTTATCAATAATATACTTCACACTACA
Source organism: Homarus americanus (assembly GCF_018991925.1). Lineage (NCBI taxonomy): Eukaryota > Metazoa > Arthropoda > Malacostraca > Decapoda > Nephropidae > Homarus > Homarus americanus. The sequence goes on along the minus strand of NW_024723050.1, from coordinate 3,609,134 downwards.
ACTAATTCTAGCCATTCTTACGCTGATGATTCTACTCTTCACTCTTCTTCACATTTTTCCCTTCTCCCTAACTCTCAAACTAGATCTGTATAAACCATTGTTATAAAGATAATATTCCACACACACACACACACACACACACACACACACACACACACACACACACACACACACACACACCCACACACACACACACACCCACCCACACACACACACACCCACACACACACACACACCCACACACACACACACACACACACACACACACACACACACCGCACATCTGCAAATTTGGTAGGCTTCTACATCCCCAACACCAGCCCTACTACCTGAGATCCCCTGTCCAGAGTGTGTTAAGCCACAGCATCCAGCCCACACGTGCACAGTCAGTCGCTATAAGAACAGCCCAGTCCCAACCATTGTAAAATTATCAATAACATGTAATAAATCAGTGTATTCTCCCAGTAAACACTGCTCCCTACACTGTCACTATGTTGAAATGAACTGTAGTTTGAGCTGATCCCCATCTAAGTTACTATATGTCTTATTTGTGTCACTTATGTCTTGTATATTATTTGTAATCAACCCATTCCCCAAATATGTAACTGTATATTTTCAGCCTTCACGCTGCAAGCTCTTTCAATAAACCGTTAATTATTATTATTATTACACACACACACACACACAGACACACACACACACACACACACACACACACACACACACACACACACACACACCACACACACCCCCATGTGCATGCTT
>NW_024723050.1:3481158-3608269 GCF_018991925.1 Homarus americanus | reverse complement strand
CCCAGCCTCTGTCTCACCCACTGACCTCTCCATCTCACACATATAGAGGAGGGACCTTGTAGCCTACCGGTATTCTAATCCATCTACTTTCCTCAAGGTAATCTCCCTCTCATTCCAGACGATTGATCTTTGAACTTTCTGCCTGATAAAATCCAGCCTCTGATACAGTTGACCTTGCAAGAAAAAATGACATAGGTTCCTGTTAGTTTGGAGAGTGATGCAGTTAGTGGAGGACAGACAAAGGTACTGGTTTAGGTGTAGCTTACTGTGTGTGTCAAATTGTCATTAGCTCAAATTTTGTACTCTTTGTAGAGGCCACTTTTGTATCAAGTTTAGTGTACAGTACACAGGTACAGCATATAGCATACCATACTGCACTTCATATTTTATTTAACTTTCCGTCATCTTCTTTGTTCCTGTAATTTGAGGGTGACTTTCTTTTTTACTGCTTCATAGAATTATTTCTACTGCATCATCATTTCACGAGATCCTTTCCATCATCAGAATATTACAATTTATACACTGCGGTGATGTTCCTACAGAATGGAATACTGTACATGGCATTCCAGTCTCTATGACCGAGGCTTGTATGATTAGCTTGTGGTTATGTGAACTAATAATATATAATCCTTGACTAGTCATTTGCTGTAATCAGCACTTGTGCAGAAGCAGACTGTCCATTGTAATTACTGTATGTTTTTCTTGTTCCTTTTTTTTCCAACATAGTAATATGTTCTGTCTCTCCTGTCTTTCTCAGTTATACCTTTCCTTGCTTGATTTACACTTGTTAATAATGTGCTTGACCATGCTTATGCTTGCTAAAATCTTGCTGCTCATATGTCACTAATTTTCTGTGCTTGATGAGACAAATATGTGGGTCTGTTTGCTCTGGCCCTTGTTTGCCACATGTCTTTTGTATGCATGATTGGTTTCCTTGATTGCAGTGCCTTCTTGTATGGTGCCGTGGTGGCATTGCCCTCGGTTGTAAATGCGTGTCATGTACCCCATCCCTCAGAATGCCTCTCCTGTGCAATGGATACTGAGCCAGGTAAGGTTTTGGACATGTGACACTCCCTTACTTACCTCTTCTCATGTCATTTTTATGTTTTTATTTTATACAATTTTGTGCAGAAAATGAAATTTGTACTTTTTTCATTCATATAAACTTCAAGTCTTTGTTAGGTGAGAATTAGCGCATGTCTCGCCAAAAAACTGTAAAGATTGTAATCACGCCTACAGACCAGATGAAATTCCTGCGTACAAGTTCAGTTATCATATTCTTGTCTAGACCGTACAGTAGCCAGCAAAAATTCTTCCACCAGGGCTGTGGGAGGACTTTTGCTGACAACTGGACATAGGTTTTGAGAAGTGCTCTTACTAGTAGAATGTACTGTACTTTATACAGTACATTAGACATTATGTCTGATGGAAAAATTTTTTTATGTAAATCACAATGGATTAGACCAAGCATACTTGCTTACAAAACAAATTCCCAAGAATTTGTGTAAATAGAAAAGTAAACTCCAATTTTATTTTATTTTGCATATAATCTTTGAGCAAGTAATGTGAGAGTAAATTTTGCAGAGACAATATGTGAGCCTTAAAATAAAACTAGAACACTAATTACCGTATATATTGTCTTAAAAGATGACTTTTGAAGGTTACAATGTTCCTCCCAAAACCAGGAGGAACTTTTAATTCTAGCTGAAATTCCTGGCGAATAACATCAAAATTGGTGAACAAAATCGATCCCACATTGTATATGGCTATGATTTTTAATCTCCTGTTTTAGCATACAGGTATTATTTTTAGTTTCTATTTTTTATGAATTTACATACAGTTAGAATCATATTGCTGAAAGAACGTTCAATAATAAATTTCAATGGTTATGACAGCAAGTTTAGTTACATCAGGAGTAATGTCCCACCCCTGACCATTCCTGACAGTTGGCAACATCACAGTGATGGGCAAGACACGACTGTCCAACAATTACGACAGACTTATTTATAATGGCTATTGAATGTAAACTCAAGTACAGTATGGAAGTAAATAGTGTCTCAAGTATGCTAGTTAATGTGGTGGGCATTTAAGCAACTGCATATTAACCTACAGTACTGTATGTTTCATATCATTCATCATACATCAGCATGGTTGTATACTGTACTATGCATGCTTCTAGTCTGCTGTGCTGCTTTGTATTATACAGTATATGTATCAAGTAATTGCAAAAACTGATCTGTGTTTAACCTTAAGGTAAAAGAACATGTAGGGAGCACGTGTTCAGTATAGCGGGTCTTGACGGCCCTTGTCTTGGCTGACCTTCATTGTTTCCACATGCCTGTCTTAGCTTGCACATTCTATGCTTTCCGAGCTACTTTAAATTATAAATATATTGTATAGAATAGTTGGAGTGTGTTTAACTTGAACAGAGGTAAAAATTTATTTGAATTAATGAAGCGGTGACTAAGTAACATTTTAACAGGGATGGGTCGGGAGTTTTGCATGCTTCTCCACGAAGTAATAGCTCCTCTTTCTTCTTCGTTGTCAAAGTAATTCATCTATGTTTTACATTACACAATGCTGGGCAATCCGTTTATTATTTTTTGAAAGGTATTGTTAGTACTGAGGTGCGAAACAACAATCAGAGCAAAGGTAATATGAGTTGTCTTTTGTCAGCACATGGACTGAGCACTGACCAGGGGAGGGGGGACCACATCAGTTCTCAAGATTTGGTATTTCAAATTTTTTTATTAAACTGTATCCCTGAGTTATGAACACCCGTCTTACAAACACCTTACTTATGAACTGGTTCCCAATACTGTATACCCCTGTATTCATCACAAAAATTAGTAATTAAAGCTAGATTTTTTACATTACTTTACAAGTACTCCTCGACTTATGACAACCTGGACATACGACCGCCGTGGTCGTATAAAATATTTTTAAAATTACGTATTTTAGTCCCAATGCGTAGGATCGGCTTGTGTACAGGAGTTCTGCTATAACGCCATATTGTGTTCTTGTAAAATATCGTGTATAGAAAACGAATAGAAATAACAGGGCTTATGGAGAAAATAAGGTTAGTAGATTACTCGAAATCGAAAAATTTAGTATTTAGCCTAACACAAGGATAGTCAGTTAAATAAATGTTACATTCATATCTAATAATGAAATCTACAGTAAATTTAACACTTTACCTTGAAAAATATGAATGTAACTTGATGGGGAGAAGGTGATTTTGAGGTTGATAACATTGAGCTTCAAGTGTTATATCCTTTTACGATAATCACCGAATTCTATCATCAGAGTGCTTTTGGAGATATTCTTCTTACTATATTCACAGTTAATACCACAAAATTGGAGAAATAGTAAGCAAAATCGTTTATAGCAAACAAGCTGCGTTATACAAATATTGTTCAATTCATAAATCGTTAGAGAAATTATATAAACACGCTATAGCAGAACTCCCTTACTGATAAAATTTTTGTTTGTAATTCCCTTAAAATGGCTGGCAAGCGTAAAAGTGAGAGTTCTCGTGGTGCTGAGAAGAAAAAGAGACACCCATCTTAGAATTTCTATGTACAGTCGACCCTCGTTAATTCGGACCCCTTTAATCCGGATTTCGGATAATTCGGACAAAATCTGAACGAACTTTTTTTTTTTTTTTTTTTTTTTTTTAGAATATTACCTGTGACCTTAAGCAAATCCTGGTCCACCCACTGCTGATAAAACACCAGCATCTTTTTTAAATGTAACATCTTCACCACTAGTGTGGGGGATGCAACTTTTAGCTTCAGACATGAAAAATATTACCATTTACTGCCAGTAAACAATGGAAATAAAATATGTACCAATTAGTAATGAAAAGTTGTGCAGTTCAGCAAATGAATACCAACTTACAATAGGTTAAATTACCTTACAACGGTTTTCAGTAGTCTATGCTTAAGTTCTATATATTTTAACTTATCGCATCACATCATACGTATCACAGTTCTCATTGATCTACAAAAAAATACCGTAATAAAACTTTTTTCATATTTCACACGAATATAATACCGTAATCTACTTCAACCTCCTATTGTTTACAACGACGATGCACCACCAGCTGTTGAGCATCAATCAGCTAGAGGGTACGTGTTTTTCGAATCGTTTTCAGTTAAAAAACTGTTACATCACACGTATATTTTACCTAAACTGCTCCTGAATGAATATATTCTCGGAAATAAATAGTAGTTCTGCTGAAACGTGATGTATTTCAATGTAAAATAGGATTAAATACATGACGAAAACAAAAGACTTTACCTAACCTTCCGATGTTCAAGAGATGTTACTCGTTTTTTTAATAGTTTTCGGTAAAAATACTGTTATATTACAATGATATTCTATTCATACTGTGCTTGATATAATACATTCACGGAAATGTAATATTTTTGCTGAAATTACTTACGTATTACAGTGGAAAGTGGGATAAAATCGTGACGAAAACAATGACTTTGAAATATAATGCGATATTAACCCCTAAATCGGTTAATTCGGACAATCGGCTAAAACGGACACCCTCCCCCCCCTATTAGTCCGAATTAACGAGGGTCGACTGTATTATTTTTGCCTTTTCGACTTACAACCAATTCGACTTAGACTTGGTTGTCGGGACAGAGCCCTGTTGTAAGCCGAGGAGCCTGTATATTGTTTAACATTACTTGATTTACAGCTACTGTATTTATATTTCTTGTTATATACATTATGGGATATTAATGTTTTGTACATTCAGGGTTGTATTTTAACCTAACTCAACCTCAAAGGTGGGCAGTTGCACTACAAAAAGTTGTGGCACAACTTGTGCCACAATTTTTGTGGTTGCGCTTGTAGTTGCGCCGCACATTTTTCCAGAGAGTTGCTGCACAACTTTTACAAGCATTTTCAAGCACAACGCGCAAATTTTTTCGGCAATAATTGAAAATTGGAATACGACCGCATAAACAAACGGGCATCCCTAGAGCCTCACATTACAAAAATTTCTGTTTCTGACGGAATGATTCAGCATACACATGATACAGGTCGGGCAGCATATTTCTGAACCCTAAGCCAGATGAGACCCCCCCCCTCCCCCCGTCGCTCCCCTTCCCTCGCTGTAGTTGCCAGATTTCATCTTTCACATAAACTCTAGAAACTAGAATTAATGTGAAAGATGAAATCTGGCAACTACAGCTAGGGAAGGCAAGGGAGGAATGATTCATGCACATAACCAGTCAGGCAGTCAGTAGCACTGCAGTTAAGGCGCCAGTTTCTTGTTGTTTTGTTTCTTGTTATTACTAGTATTATGGATCGTTTTGTGACGAGGAGGAAGGAGTCTGTGGCCGGCAGCAGTGATCCTGCCGACCAGGACATGGACACGGAAGTTGAAGTGACTGAGACTGTTGACAGCCAGTCCACTGAGACAGAGGCCAGTGGCAGTGAGGCATTTTCTTGTAATAATGTAATAAATTGTTGATAATATTAAATTTTTTGTATCAAATATATTTTGTTTTACTTGTAAATAGGCAAAAAAAAAGATTTTAGTATTTGTTTATTTTTTTTAAGTTGCGTGTTGAGGTTTCGCTTGTGGCGCAACTATTTTAGCAGAGTTACGGTTGTGGCGCTAAAAAAAATCATGTAGCTCTGTTTTGTATATATATATATATATATATATATATATATATATATATATATATATATATATATATATATATATATATATATATATATATATATATATATATATATACACAATATTATATATATATATATATATATATATATATCAGACTACCCTTTTTCCGACAATACGTACGTTGTGGTAAAAATAGTATCTTAATTTTATGATGGTATGGACACACATAATATAGAAGAGAAATATCAATAAGAGAATAATATACTGTACCAGGTAAAAGAAAAATCATTCCTAATTCCCCCTCTTAAAACACTGAACAGCATTAAACAACATCCACATACCTCTGCCATCACGTTTCTGTGTGTCTAGTAAATTCAATTCAATTCATAATCCAAAAATCAATTTATTCCACAAACAATTTCTTTTCATTCTCCAGAAGCTTCTCTGATATCCTTCAACACAAAAGCTTGATTCACACATTTTATTTTCTGAAACATTCTTCTCTTCCATTAATACAGACACACTTTTTTGTTGCAATTATATCAATAGTATTAGTATGCATATACTTTCTCTTGTGTACCGGTACTCTGTGGACTTCTCCGTTTATAATTTTACAAATACCGGGTACTTTACTTACACAATCTTTCATACATTGAGAAATATGTGTGCACTCTTGTATTACCTCCGGTAACCTGCCCTCTGTCATACATTATATTAGCATTCACCCTCTGATCCCTGTTATTCTTTCCGTCAGTAGCATTTCAATGGCAATCATTAACATTTCAGTAGTGATTCCATCCATTCGTTACATATTGGTGGTGATTCCATGTACTGTACTGTACTTGGTGCTCGGAGTGTGCCTGAGCTCCTCCCTTTAACACTATTCTGCCACATCGTAAATAGGACAGTTCTGCTGTTCTCGCATCTGTTACATATAATAGGTGTTCAAAATATTTCCCCTCATCTTCCTTTTACTTAACTTTTTATCAGCAATATACTGCCTCCTTCAGTCATAATTATAATGCATTTGATTGCAGATTTTCATTAAAGATTTGTTGTTTCAGAGATTGTTTATGAAGGAAACTAATTAATTACAGAATTATCATTCTTTCTGAAGATGAAAATGAATTGATATAACTGTGTTTGTTTCACCATGTGTAGTGCGCAGCAAACCTTTGATAAGCAAACCCTTGAATGATAAGCATGAGAGCGTAGTCTCCGAGTGAATTACCAGTAGATACTGGCTGTACACAACATAGGAGCAGGGTATGTGAAACATTTGTATTAGTGGCAAGTTGGATGTGTTATTTGAAGACCTAGATATTCTATGGACAAGACTACAGTGTCACATACACTGCTGATCAGGCAGTGCTGCAGGTTTTATTTTTTGCCTGAAAATCTGTACAAATGATCATAAAGTGTTAGCATACAGTACAGTAATTGTATTTACTGTAAGTGTTATATCAAACTCTCCCCAAGATTTATTAACACATATTCTGACTTGCATGTTGGAGGTTACACATACAGTATTGTTGTGTCAGGGGCACACCCAGAAATTGGGTAGAGGAGGGGGAGGTTTCCAAATATTTGGGCTGGGTGAGAAGCCGACATGGTAAACTACACATCACTAATGCTAGAGACACTCTCCGGGGTCCCCAGGGGGGTTTGGGGCAACCAGGAAACTCCCCTGGGTACTCTACTGTGTTTAACTCATACATGGTTTTGTAACTGTTAAAGAAAATATTCTACTTTTTACTTGACCAACTTTATTAATTTTACTGCCCTTACCCATTATAATGTGAAAATGAATGAACCAATAGAAATGTAGCAAAAGATACTAACTTGAGCTTGTCTCAGCTGACACAATACAATGTAGTTTCCCGCCACTCAACGCTCAGAAGCATCCTTGCCTCAGTTCAGTTTTGTTTTGTGTGAGTTTTGATTTTTTATAATAGGTCTTGTAAATATGCACAACAGTACAGTACAGAGTCTGGGTCACATTTAATAAAAAAAAAAATTCCAGGTGTGGTATTGTACTTTTTACTTTTGTACTTTAGTGCATTAAATAGTCTGGTGCAGTACTGAACTTAGTACTTTTACCTAAGTCCAGTAGTTGTAAAAGCCAGTACAGTACCTTATTTTTATTTTTATATAAAGTGATTACAGTATTTTCCTAAGTAACAGTAGTACTTTGACTTTAAGTATCTTTTTGCAGTACTTTGCCAACAGCTGGTATTAATATTAGAACAGTTTATTTAGCCATAAAAATATAGAAACAATGTGAACAGCATTGACTTGGCTGAACCAAACAAGAACCTTAGCACTTAAGTGGCACCTGATAAATACTGTACAGAACAGTTACTGGGAGGTGGTCATCAACAAAAGCAACCCCAAGTACAGTTTTCTGTTTATACATGCTTCTTTGTTATGGTATTTGTAAGAGTAAGAACTGTGCTCATAAGGTAGGAACACTTGTTGTGGCTCATAACTATTCAATATACTGTATGATCATGCTACAGTGTTTATGTAAATACAAATATTATGCCACAATAATGATAAAAGTACAGGTAATAAATATGACAAATGTAAGAAATACCTTGCATACAAGCAAAAAGGGATAAGTGTAGTCTCAGTTTGTGTATAAAGGCTTGACAGTAGCTGTTTCTAAAGTGATTATGGGTCATCACTCTGTGCTTCAACTCCTGCCATTCAGAACACAATAACAACACCGGTAAATCTTGCATAATGGTGTCCAGAGATTGTTACGTCTCGTTATTTTTGCCTTTGGTGTAGTTTTTCATTCTTGTGTTGAGGATTATCTTACAGTATACCTGCTTAAAATCTTGTATTTAGATGTACAGTTTGGGTGTATTCTTTTAGATTACTGTATTCTGGAAACCCAACAGCAGAGTGAAATTTGGATACTGTTGATTTACGTATTTTGTGTCGAGGTTTTTGCTAGCAGGAAGTGTTTGTAGGCACCTGTACTGTATTGCATTAGGCAAGAACTAGTAGAAAGTGTCATATCTGTGCTAGTAGGTAGTACAGTAGGTTAGTGCTAGTACCGGGTAGGGGTCACCATCATCTTTGTTTTTCGGCCATCTCCCACATGTGCATGGGTTGGGTTAGTAGATAATGTATAGAGTTAGTGCTCAATGGTTGGTTGTACTAGATAGTGCTGGTTGTTGTGTAATAGATAAGTGCTGGTAGTTATTATAATTAAACTGACCTATTACACAATACTTAACTATTATAAAACTATCGGTAGTTTATTAGATAATGTCAAGTTGATTGTTAATTATTGTGGTGCTAATAGGTTTTGTATTAAGTCTGTACTTTACTTACCTTTATGTACTTTTATCCTCGTCACCACTGATTGGCTCGTTTGAAGCTTGGGCAGTCGGTCACGTCTCTGTTACACACTAGTACGGTATTGGCAAGTCCTGGGCATGCACTGGCTCCTGAATGTACAGTAGCTAAAACAACTATCTGTGCACACTTTGTGGGAAACAATATGAGACCATGGACGATAAATTTTGGTATATGGGGGCTGTCACTAGTCACACGCAAAATTTCGGAGCATATCGACCCCCACCTGCACAGAGAGTTGTTTTAACTACTGTACCTGAACCAGTGTTGGTCAAGTCTGGTATTGAAAGAGCTCACACTCGGTGCCTTCACAACACACTCTGGCAGATTGTTTCAAGAGTTCACAATTCTCACTCCAAAAAAGTTGGTCCTCACAATTTTCTGGATTTGCAGCTTCTTCACCCTTGAGCTGTTGACCCCTTGTGGGACAGGCATCCACCAGCTCCATGTATGAACCCTCGACTGAGTAGTGCATGAGCTAGTAGTTAGTGAGGGGTCAGTATTTGTGGATAAGTTTAAAAAAGCCAGTACTGTACACTACAGGCAGGTGCTGTCAGTGTCGGATTGGGTCAAAAATTTCTACCGGGAAAACTTGTAAAAGGGCCTACTCAAAAGTTTCAGGTCGCATTCGGGTGCATTGGTACGGACCTAGTAAGGTCGCATTAGGGCGGATTGAGTTAATATCTCATAAACCTCATATATCCTTTTTCTTTTTTCCGTTATTTCCAAAGTGATGGACCATCACTTTGGGGCCCACCGGGAAATTTCATGGTATCCCGGTTGACCATTCCGCCACTGGGTGCTGTAGTAAATTGACAATCGCTGTAAGTCATTGTCAGTAGATAAGTTGGTGGATCAAAGCTGGCAGGTATTGAAGATAGGGTCATGGATATAGAAGGGTTCAGCTCTATTGGGTATCTTGCACCCATGTGGGTAGTGTTACTACACCACTTGAACACCACACCACCTGGTGTCTCAATGACCAGCCCAGGCCTGGGCCATCAACTGTAAACTATAATAATTTGTATGTTCAATTCATGTTCCTTCTTCTTTCAGTAATGAAAGCTTTTGTTGAACGACCCACCCACCCCATGTCTTTGTATGTAATAAGTCATTTTTGTCCAATGTATATTTTCAGCCTTCGGGCTGCCGACTTTTTCAATAAACCGTTAATTATTATTATTATTATTATTATTATTATTATTATTATTATTATTATCATCATCATCATCATCATCATGATGAATTGATCTTACAGCAAGGTGCAACACCACCAGTTTCCCTGTTAATCTGGATAGGTAAAGTTTTAATACAGTAAAATGGGTCTAGGACAACTGGCCGCTGCCATCTGGCCGCAGCCCATGAAGTACCTAACCTAACCTAACCTAACCTAACCTGCCTTGAGAGCGCAAAATTAGGCGTTTGCAGTTTACCCCCAGTCCGCGGCGGCCAGATGGCGGCGGCCAGTTGTCCCATTCCCCAGTAAAATGGAACTTAATTTACTTGTCTAATCAGAAAGTTAATTTTTTTACTTTTCAAGGTCACCTCCACTACAGTACTTTGAAGGTTTCAGCTTAAACTGTGGTTTGGATGGGTGATACTAATTTTATTTTTTATTTATTTTTTTTATATCTGTTCTTAGAGATTTTAAGAAATACAATAGACATTAAAACAGTTTGTACAGTATAATGTAAAGTAGCCATCTGAATATGTATCATGAATTAAGTAAAAAAAGTAAGTCTTGATTGGGAAAGATAACTTACTTAGTTTGGGGAAATGAAATTACAAACACTTGTTTGAATGGGGCAATATGTTAAGATTGTAATTTGTAGCTTTGAAGAAAACTTACAGGTGTGTGTGGGTGGGGTGGAGTGGGGGTGGGATGTGTGTCATTAGTAGGTGTGTGGGCTGGAACACCTGTGCTGGCAGTATTTGATAGTGACGCAGCTCCCCAGTTCTGTAGCTGCAAGTGTACCCATATGGGGGTATTTGTGTAGTACTCGGGAGTTTCCGTAGTTCTCACAGCCTGTGCGTTAAGTTGGCAATCTTTTTTTATTTTTTAGACTACTGTACTGTACATGCAGTATATGTTTATATTTATTAATGTTTATACTGTATGTTACTTTTTGAGATATATTGTACTGCAGTATACTGTATTGTTATTTTCTGATATTTGGATTTATTAATGTATATTAGTATCTGTGAATAAGATTTAACATAAGAGCAGCTAAGGTTGTTTATCTGTGGATTAGATTGAACACATACAATAAACATCTTATGACAGTGTTTTCTAAACTGTGGGATGTGTTTATGAGGAAACTGCTATTATGAATGAGAAATTTAGAAGCAAATATTTTATGACCTGTTCTGACATAAGAAAGATTTCTCCATAACAGTGTGAAATGAAACAATTGGTCACTTTATGCAAACAGTTTTCATATATTTTTTAGGGATGTAGATGTCTCAAATCTTGGATGGGTAAAAAGGAAATCCATTTGCTGTTAACATTGTCTTCTTGTTGATAACTTTTGAACAAGATTGATTGATTCGGTAAAATATCTGGTGTTGCAGCCTGTGGCTTTTGAACAAGAAAATACCAAAGACTTATAAGTTAATGGTTTATTATAACAGATACAGAAGTTGGTTCAGGAAAACCTTCCAAGTCTTGACCACATCCCAAAAAGGAGTATCCCATCTTGTCAGACAAGGCTATCAAGATTCTTGAACTGTACCTTTTGTGGTATTAAACTTGTGAAAAATTAGATTTCTGCTGCTGTTGCCATGAAGACAAAAATTGCTCTCGGGAGATAAGAGATGTAAAGAATTGAGTTGTTGTTTCACCACTGAATGGTCACTAATTTTAAAATCTTTTTAAATATAATAAAAAGCTCAGATCACATTAACAAAAGTAGGTAATTGGTTTCATAATTATTTATTTTTTCTATTTTTAATTAAAGTTTTTAAATTTGTTCATGTTTTTTGTTATATTTAAAAAGTATTTTGCTGCTATCACTTAGCATAATTAGTTATTATACTTTAAAGGGGACTGGACACAACAGATCCTTTACTTGTTGAGTTGGGGGAAGGGGGTTAAAGTTTGGAGAACACTGCCTAAGGGTACTGTCTGAGTATAAATTAACATACCTGTACAGGAACTCCTCGACTTACGACCACCCGGGCATACGATTGCCGCAGTCGTATAAAATATTTTTCAAATTACGTATTTTCGAGTCCCAACGTTAGTGATCGCGCTGTGTACTGACAAAGTTTTCGTTTGTAATTCCCTTTAAAATGGCTGGCAAGCATAAAAGTGAGAGTTCTCGTGGAGCTGAGAAGAAAAAGAGACACCTATTTTAAATTTTCTGTATTATTTTCGCATTTTTGACTTACGACCTGGTCGTCGGTTCCCTAACCTCGTCGTAAACCGAGGACTGACTGTATACAGGTAATACCTAATGATATTATCTGAATAAAATTTAATGAACTGCTTAAACCCATAACTGCTAATAATATTGTCGTAGATCAAGAGTGAATGTATAAACACCTACCGGTAATGGTAGAAAGAAGTTAGCAAGCATTATTGGATTGTGGTTATAATGCTCTACAGCATAATTCGTAACTATGTATTGTACAGGACTCCTTCCCTAGTTGTGGTTTCCTCTCGTGGTTCTAATATTCTTGTGTTTTCTCTTTTGTTTACTCTCGTGTAGAAACACATCTTGGCTTTTATAATACAGTAGTATTATGGTGGTAAAATGTACTTCAGTTTACAAAAAATCTATTTGCAAAAGGTTATTCAGGAATGGAGCCATTTTGTAAATTGAGAATGAAAGTACAGTACTGTACAATGTACTGTATTATTATTATTATTACAGTATTATTATTATTGCTGCATTATAACAGGACTACCTAATGAAAGCACAAGCTGAGTAAACTTACCAATTTGGGTTTTCAATATTGCTAGTAGCTCTCAGTACTGTCTGTGCTATAAATTGATTTAACTGACAATGTCTCACTTTGATGTAGGTTATTATTTATTCTTCACCTAACCTTTGTAAGGTTGGAAAAAGCTGTCAAACTGTGGTGATGATGATTAGGCTTCTGTAATTAATTAATTTATTAAGTTTTGTCTTAAATTAAATTGTTGCTTTCTAATCTATAAATAAAGGTTATAATATTTGTAGAACATTACCATATCCATTTATATAACTTAGTACTTCAGTTGTAGGTCTTTAGGGATAAAGTTTGGGTGGTCCAGGAACATACCCCTATTCTACCATGTCATTATGGACTCCTCAGTCATAGTCTTGCCAAGGAAATCTTTCCTTGTGTTTTGGAAGGCCAACTTTAGCAAGGCTGGAGAAGCTCAATATTGAGGATATATCCATGGACACTGTCAGTGAGTTTTGTTACATGGGTGGCATGATCAGTGCTGGAGCTGAAGAGTCAGAAGTGTCTGGCGGAAATTTAGGGAGTTGCTGCCTTTATTGATGACAAGAGGACCTTCCCCTTGTGTGAAAGGAAAGTTGTATGCAACCAGAGTGAGAAGTGTGTACAGTAGTTGTATGCCAGTGAGACATTTATGGTTGAAGAGGATGCCATCAGTACACAGGCTTTTGTGAGAATGGTGAGGTGAATATGCAAAGTGACACTGAAAGATAGGAAACTCTGCAGAGTTGAGAGGGCATCTGGATATTGAAAGTATTGGTAAAGTTTTGCATAAGTATAATGTATAGTATAGTAAAAACCCCAAGTACTGGACTAATTAAGCCACAGTGATGTCATTAACCAGATGTCCGTATCAGAGGGAGGCACAACTGTTTAAAACAACTGCCAGGATATTACACTAGATTGACTTATTTAAGCTCATAATAAATGAGTTCAGGTAACATAATCATACCGGTACTTGTGGTATACTTTCAGTAAATTCAGATGTTTTTTATTTTTTTATTTAAGTGTTAATAGATGTAGGTAAGGTTCTGGAAACTTTCAGAACTGCAGAGAAGATTAATTAAAGTTTTCGAATCCCGACGTATGTTTATGTGGCGTGGATGTCCTTGTGCAGTGTGAGATGATGTGGATGTGTACAGTATACCATATACATGAGTACAGTTGAGTTTTTATGATCAAATTTTTAAGCATAAAGTAAGGGATTGAATTACAGTATTTGCACGTGCCTGTAGTATTTTTCAGGGGTTAAAATTAATTCATTTCCGTGGGTCATTTACGGTGAACAATAGCTACTTGGGACACACTCGTGGTAGGCTAACCTTACTGTTCTGTGAGGTGTTATGGTGGTGAACAATAGCTACTTGGGACACACTCGTGGTAGGCTAACCTTACTGTTCTGTGAGGTGTTATGGTGGTGAACAATAGCTACTTGGGACACACTCGTGGTAGGCTAACCTTACTGTTCTGTGAGGTGTTATGGTGGTGAACAATAGCTACTTGGGACACACTCGTGGTAGGCTAACCTTACTGTTCTGTGAGGTGTTATGGTGGTGAACAATAGCTACTTGGGACACACTCGTGGTAGGCTAACCTTACTGTTCTGTGAGGTGTTATGGTGTGAACAAGCTACTGGGACACACTCGTGTGAGGCTAACCTTACTGTTCTGTGAGGTGTTATGGTGGTGAACAATAGCTACTTGGGACACACTCGTGGTAGGCTAACCTTACTGTTCTGTGAGGTGTTATGGTGGTGAACAATAGCTACTTGGGACACACTCGTGGTAGGCTAACCTTACTGTTCTGTGAGGTGTTATGGTGGTGAACAATAGCTACTTGGACACACTCGTGGTAGGCTAACCTTACTGTTCTGTGAGGTGTTATGGTGGTGAACAATAGCTACTTGGGACACACTCGTGGTAGGCTAACCTTACTGTTCTGTGAGGTGTTATGGTGGTGAACAATAGCTACTTGGGACACACTCGTGGTAGGCTAACCTTACTGTTCTGTGAGGTGTTATGGTGGTGAACAATAGCTACTTGGGACACACTCGTGGTAGGCTAACCTTACTGTTCTGTGAGGTGTTATGGTAGTGAACAATAGCTACTTGGGACACACTCATGGTAGGCTAACCTTACTGTTCTGTGAGGTGTTATGGTGGTGAACAATAGCTACTTGGGACACACTCATGGTAGGCTAACCTTACTGTTCTGTGAGGCGTTATGGTAGTGAACAATAGCTACTTGGGACACACTCATGGTAGGCTAACCTTACTGTTCTGTGAGGCGTTATGGTAGTGAACAATAGCTACTTGGGACACACTCGTGGTAGGCTAACCTTACTGTTCTGTGAGGTGTTATGGTAGTGAACAATAGCTACTTGGGACACACTGTGGTAGGCTAACCTTACTGTTCTGTGAGGTGTTATGGTGGTGAACATAGCTACTTGGGACACACTCGTGGTAGGCTAACCTTACTGTTCTGTGAGGTGTTATGGTGGTGAACAATAGCTACTTGGGACACACTCGTGGTAGGCTAACCTTACTGTTCTGTGAGGTGTTATGGTGGTGAACAATAGCTACTTGGGACACACTCGTGGTAGGCTAACCTTACTGTTCTGTGAGGTGTTATGGTGGTGAACAATAGCTACTTGGGACACACTCGTGGTAGGCTAACCTTACTGTTCTGTGAGGTGTTATGGTGGTGAACAATAGCTACTTGGGACACACTCGTGGTAGGCTAACCTTACTGTTCTGTTATGGTTATTTTCAACTCATGGTTTCGGGTTGATATATGTAACTTACTTTTCTCTCTTTTTTACCGAGTTACATGCACACACAATTCTACATACTTATTGTGAAAAAAGGTACAGGTAGTTCTGCTATAACGCGATAATTGTGTTCTTGTAAAATATCGTGTTATAGAAAATCGCGTAATAGAAATAACAGGGCTTATGGAGAAAATAGGGTTAGGTGCAGATTACTCGAAATCGAAAAAATTTAGTAGTTAGCCTATCACAAAGGATAGCACAGTCTAAATAAATGTTACATTCATATCTAATAATGAAATCATACAGTAAATTTAACACTTTACCTTGAAAAAATATGAATGTAACTTGATGGGGGAGAAGGGTGATTTTGAGGTTGATAACATCGAGCTTCTCTTCAAGTGTTATATCCTTTCTTTTACGATAATCACCGGGAATTCTATCATCAGAACGCTTTTTGGAGATATTCTTCTTTACCATATTCACAGTTAATACCACAAAATTGGAGAAATAGTAAGCAAAAATCGCGTTACAGCAAACAAGCGTTCGCGTTATACAAATATTGTTCCGAATTCATAAATCGCGTTAGAGCAAATTCGCGTTGTCAAAACACGCGTTATAGCAGAACTCACTGTAAAATAAATAATTATGTATAAACACATAAAGGGGATAAAAATTCCTTTGCACACGAGTTACGAGGCTGAGCTGGGGGAGTGGAGTGTATAAGGGGAGCCGTCAGCATCTATGCATGACTGTTGTGTTAAGCGTTCAATTAGTTATTCCTGCATTTTTTTTACCTACGTAGATTGTTTACAAATATTTGAAGAAGCACAATTGTTGAATAACATGAGGAAGGAAGGTGGTGTGGTTTATAAATGCTAGGAAAGTAGGTACAGGGAGTTTTGAGTTTGCTTCAGCCTATTGGCTTACTGTGTAAGCCGTTACCTTACGTCTGTAATAATATATATATATTTTTTTTCAGTAAACTTGTTTTGCATTTGTAATAGTAACACAAGACTCGTCACTATAGTCACATCCCCCTGGCCCTTTCCTTACCACTCTAGGCCAATTTGTCAGCTGTTATGGTTATTTTTCAACTCATAATTTGGGTAAATTTTTTTTTTTACACATGCACACACAAGCTTACACACACTACACACACCACTACAACAAAATTCAGCCCATAAGAGCCCGCACCGATAGATATAAGAACAGCACCATCCCATCTATTGTTAAAATAATAAACAACTCCTGATTTATGTACTGTACATCTCTGTAAATGTATTCAATGCATATTATATCATGTCTAAATCAAATGTAAGTCTGTATATTTTCAGCCACTGGCTGCAACTCTGTTAATAAACCGTATTATTATTATTATTACACACACAATGTGCCCCCACAAAAATCATAAGGTCAAAAACATAAAAGGGAATAAATTTTTTTCATTTGTTAAAGAGTTGATGCTATGCGGGGGAGGAGGGAGTGAGGGATCTCAGCTGTTCTGAGCTGTCTCCTGGGTACAGTGAAGTGGTAGACAAATTTCATTGTCCAGCAGCCAAATGGCAATAGTTTAGTATATATTTTTTTATTCTTTGCATATATTGGTATATTTTATTTCTCATCAGAGTTGGTAACTGGAGGGATTTCAGATTTAGAGATGGTAACTCTGTTGATAGTGCCAGCTGTTGTGGTGGTGGTGGTCACAGACTCACAGCCAGGACTCGGTGTTGCTGTCTTGTTATAAGTTATGTCGGATTATACCAAATATTTCTTAAAAGCTACGGTCAAATTATAGGTTGATTTAACATCGAGTAAAAGGGAATAGGTTCCACTGTGTATGCCATGACATCACAGTGGGAGAGTGTAATGCATCCATACATACGTTCACCTCCCACATAGAATACTGTTCACATTCATGCTTTTCATATTTATTTTTTAGTTTTATTCTGTATTATATTTCTGAATCTCATTAGAGTACTGAAATGATTTTTCCACAACTTTTACATTTTCATTACATGAATTAGTGGCAACATAGTGTAGCCATCTCAAGGCCACAGCTGCCTTGGTGACGTGTGTTGTGGAGTGAAGATTATGCGGGTGTGTATAGGTTTCACTTTCAGTGGAGATGAAGTGCATCACACTTGTGATATGCTTTCAGTAAATTCAGTTCCAAAGCTCTGCATTATCTGAGGAACAGAGCGTTTATTGTCGACCATGGCTAGCACTTCAAGTTTATCCTTCATGCTAAGGTGCTACCTGCTCTTTTGGTCCTTAACTGAACAACTTGTTTGGACATTGTTCTCACAATGTTTGTTATTTATGTCATGAGAGAACAGGTCTGCACTGAGAATTAATAGCCACATGTAGACTGAGTACAGCTTGGCTGTGTTGTGATGCGGGTGGGACTAAGTGTTCTATGCCACATCAATAACAATGACATGCAAGATATTTTTTCGAAATTTTATTTATTTATTTTTTTACAAGATTTGTGTCGTAACTCAGGTGCTCCTGTACTCGGGGTGTTTATTGTACAGTATATGTGAATAAACAAAGAAATCCTAATATGCAGTTCACAGTTCACAGCTTCACACTACCGTATAATACTTAGGCATGAAAACTAATATAACCTCTAAATGTTATTGAAAAAGTATTTTACATATCCTTGTCTAATATTTATATACTGTAGTATTTTAAATTTTATGATAATTTATTCTTCTCAGAAGTAAAAATATTCCTCTCATGTACTTTGGGGAAAAATTCCTCTGCAAACTAAGTAAAATTGACAAGAAAAACTTGGAATGAATTAAACGTGTAAGTTTCCGTATTATTTTTGTACACGCACACACACGCACACCCCCACCCCCAATATTCTTCATGAAGTTAGACAAAAGGAAGCATCTGGAATTTTTAAATCACAGTTAAAAGAAAACATAATCTTTCTTGCTTTTAAAATGACTTTTAAGAAAACAAAGACTAAGACTCCCTCTCCACTGATACACTAGCTTATGTTGACATCAGTCCAGACACATAGCTATATTCCCTGGATATAAAGTACAGTACAGTGTAGTAATTGCACATGCAGTTTCCAGGTTTGAAATGGAGAACTTGACCAGAATATTTATGTCTTCTTTACAATAATTGTATAAAAAAATTTTTTGTAAAAGGCTTTACAAAACACAAGAAATCCCAGGATTTATGGCACTTGTCCTGGGGTTTAATATAACGATTTATCATCTGGGATCCTGGTTGAGAAATCCTAGCCGAGATGGTTTGGGCACAAGACTAAATGTGGAGGGGAGATCCTGGGGGTAGGCCAAGAATGACATGGGGAAAAGTTGTAAGAAATAATGACATCAAAATTAAGAACCTGACAAGAGAGGCTGCAAGGCTCTGTGCAGCATGGAGAGCTGCCATCAGAAACCATTGCTATTCCAAGCAAGTGTGCAAATGGTTGTAAGACATTGATGATGGTGGTGGTGCTATAACTAGGGGAGGCAAATTGTGTCCTAGATAAAGCAGACACTTCTGTTCGGTAAGAGTTTGAAAATTTAGACTTGCTAGTGTAGTACAGTACATACTGTACTTGGTGTGCTGTAAAGATTAACAGGTAAAAATGCTGAGTTGTGCATATCCAAAATGATCCTCACTATGCTCTATTGTACAGTATTGGGATTGTCTTGCATTAATTTTGGCATAAATCTTTTTGTCATTTAAATGTTTATTTAGCTAGTAAAGTATCCTCAGGTGTGTCCCAGTTTGTTACTCTAGAGGTGGTTAGGTTTTGTAATTCAGATGTTAATTTATTTATATAGGTGTACTATGCACTTCTTTTCTGGTTTCAGTGGGTCTAATTGGCTTATTTTCACAGGACAATTTATTTTATATAAATTTGAGGAACTTGGGTGATTACTGTATTTACATTTTATTGTTTGTTTTTGTAAAAAGATCAGTTAAAATGTGTGTGTGATTTTTTTTTCACCATTTGATATTGCTGTTATAGTATCAGTCTGTTTTCTTGTCTCTTTAAACTTATTTTTTGTTGATGGTTTATCTGTCAATTTTTTTTATGGCATTTGTGTTTGTCTGTTTCTCTTTTCATTAGTGTTTGCTAGTTGCATTGGTTCTGTCTATCAGTCTTTGGGGAAGAGTGGAGGCAAGTGGTGGGTCATTGTTGTTCCCACCATCTCAAGAGCAAGGTGTTTTCTCCCCATGGTTCTGGAAGTTGTGAATACATTAGCTTAAGATCTCGAATAACTGACAACTTTGAAAGTCATTTTTTTCCATTATCATCTCTGCTGTGGTTCTTTTGGGAAGACTGAGCAGAGTATTTGAATAGTGTGGGAGGGAGAAAGTGACGGAAACCAAAGATGATGAGGATGTGAGGGTATGGAATGTGTTGTGTGCCACAGTGTAAGCCATGATTAAAGAATGTACTGTATATCACTACCATGCTGCATAACCAATACAGGCAGTTCTCAAGGTACAACAGGATCCCAACATATTCATCCAAAAAAATCTGTTCACACTTATTAGCATATACTGGTACAGTACTGTTCCATACTTATGAATGATCAAAGTAATTAAAATACAAATTTTTACTTTACTTTCCTATTTGATCACTTTAGTTACAGTATTTATATTATTTGTTATATATGGGATATTAGTGATGCCTTGTTTGGGCAGGATTGTGCTTTAACCTAACCTAAACTATGGAATTAACGCTGTTCTGACTTACAAACAGGGCCCAGGAATGTAACCCGTTTGAAACTCAGGGACTGCCTGTACAGTACAAGGAATTCAGTGTATTATATATATTATTATATATTATATATATTATATTATAATATATTATATTATATTGTATATACAATGAAATTGTTTGATGATTCTAGTTGTTGTTTTATAATGTCACCTTTGGCATTTGGAAAGTAACGATATATTTGTTTTGTTTCAGGTGGCAGCCAAGTGTGGTGTCTCCAACAGACAGCAGCTCACCGACAGTCTCTTACACCTCATTACCCTAGACTCTGACCCTTCACACCTCATCTCAACTCCCCCAGACCTGACCTTCTCTTTAATATCTTCAAAAATCCCTCTCCAGTACCACATTAACTTCCAAGAAGGATTAAGTGGAACTCCCTTTGCGGGATTTGTGTCTTTAGTAAACCAAAGCAACAGTTTTAGTACAAATAATAGCCAATTATATACTATTAGTGCAAATAATCGTATTAGTGGTCAGTGTTGTGGGAACTCTTGTGTAAGTGGTGTTGGTGGTGCTAGCATTGTTGGTGGAATTAAGTCGGTGAAGAAGCAGGGCAGTTTTATATTCCCAGTTCATCTATCAAAAGATTCCTCTAACTTTGAAAATTCTTTAGAAAAAGTCTTGTGTCTGGTTCCTAATTGTTCAGAAACTGGACTAAGCGAAGCTTTCTGGTTTAGAGGAGCTTACGTCAGAATGGTTTTACCTGCTCTTGGTCAAGAGACTGTGAAGAATACTCAAGAAAGCAGCAGCAGCAACAACACCACCACCAACAACAACAGCAGCAACAAAAACATCAATAATAATAATACCACCACCAAAAACAGGAATAAGAATAAAAATAATAATAACAAAAACAAGGAACTTGTTGTCAAGAACAACATTGAACTTGATGACTTCAATGAGCATTATGGTGCTAAGAAATACACTGAACATAAAGTTATTGAATGCTGCAGTGCCACACCAGTCAACCAGGAAGAGAAACGTGAAGATGATCGGTTCTCTGTACCCCAGTTACCTGCATCCAGCAAAGCTGTTGATCCAAAAGAGGTGGAGAAGCTCTTGCAGAATGTCCTATGTAAGGGCAATCAACAGCAAAAGAAAAAGTGAGTATGAAATTTCTCAACAGCTTTTCAGTGAATACGACATAATTAAGATAAGATTACTGTTTTTTTTTTTTTTTTTTATGATTAAAATACTATTATATCTTGAATACCTGGTATGGGGTAGGTCTTAGGTAGGAGGTGTAAATTTTAAAATAAGAACTAACTAAAAAGTTGGTAAATTGAAGTTTAATGAGTGGCATTGAAGAGATATACTCTAGGGATGTAATGTAAAGATTATAAATATTACTTTATCTTCATATACTTGATGTGTATAGTGTTCAGTAAAGGAAAGAAATTATAAAATGGAGGCTGTAGGTTTAGGTTGTACAGTATAGTATGTACAACAAAATGAAGAATACCAAACAGTGGCCGAGAACATGTGTTATCCTCTGTATAAAGGGAAAGGTGATGAATATTATTGTAAGCAATACAGGGAAATAAAACTGTTGAGTACTGTATATCAAAGTATTTGGCAGACTCCTTATTAAGAGATTTTTAAAGTTTATATTACTGAACAGCAGTATGGGTTCAGAGAAGGAAGGGGATGTGTAGATAAAATGTTTATATTAAACACTGAGATATTTAACGCACGTGTGTATTGAATCAAATTACAGTACAACAATTTATTGAGAGAAAATAACAGCCAACGGTTGAAAATACTCAATGAACCGAGATGACAATGGGGGATTGATCATTTAACAAAAACTTTCATTTTAAAAAGAGGAAGAAGCTTTTGGTGAACGTACAAGCTACAGCAGAGTGGTTGGTCTTTTTGGCCTGATGCAGCTGTAGTGTCAGACAGCTGCATATGGACAGGATCTGTTCCAAAACATGATGAGGATCAGAGGGACTAAGAGAGCCAGTGTACTGAGTGCTTCTTGATAGGTTGTGATTTAGTTGGTTTGGCTTAGTTTTTCTATTTGTAACTCTGAAGTACAGTAAGCCCAAAACAAGTTATCAGTGCCTTTAATACATAACTACGACCCCTACATGTTTGAAGTAGAAGTACTGTACATTAAAACATGTAAGATAAACAAGTGATGATACTTGGCTTAAACTTGTGGTTGTTGTTTGTTACAAAACAAATGTTTTAATTTCTGTTGTGAGAACACGAAATAGTGAACATATGAAAGTGAATGTTTCTTGTGTTTACCAATGTAGGCTACTGTGATAAAGGCATAAAATACAGCTGCTCCTCGACTTACGACAGGGTTAGGGACCCAAATCCAGGTCGTAAGTCGTAAATGCTTAAATAATTCACAGAAAATCTAAAATGGGTGTCTCTTTTTCTTCTCAGCACCACAAAACTCACTTTTAAGCTTGCCAGCCATTTTTAAGTGAATTATAAACGAAAATTTTTCAGTACACAGCGCAATCACTAACGTTGGGACTCAAAAATATGTAATTTGACAAAATTTTGGTACTACGGAGGCGGTCGTATGTCTGGGTGGTCGTAGGTCGAGTATGTTATAAGTCGAGGAGTAGCTGTACTTTGTTTCTTTGGCGGATTAGTTTCTAACAATGCAGTACAGTGGACCCTCGGTTAACAAACACAATTCGTTCCAGAAGGTCGTTCGTTAACTGAATCCATTGTTTCAATGGGATATTGGGTAATTGGTTCCAGCTCACCGAAAAGTACATACAAAGTAAAAAAAAAAATGCAGTAAAGTACACTTACTTTGAGGTGTGTATGTAGAAGGCTCCTGGTTGATGATGCTGATGATGGGAATTAGAAGTGGGAGGTGGAGGAAGAGAAGGGAGAAGAGAAGGAAGTGGGGGTGGAGGAGAAGCATTTTAATGCTTCTTGGAAGGCGAGTCACCTTCCATAATAATGTCAGGAACCTTTGGACTGACAGATTCTCCAACAAGAAAATCCTCTCTCCTTTTTGAAGAGGAACACTGAGGGGAAGCATATTTCTCACGCTGCCTTTTAGAGAAGAAACTGTCAATTTTTCGTTGTGGGGCATTTCTCCTTCTGATCAGTAGCTGGTTCTTGAAGGAGACCACTTTATCCTCAACAGTACACAAAATCGGTTCTGTTGTTTCCACATCAGGGTGCCTTGAAGCCAGTTTCCCAAACATCTCCCAGTGGTGAACAACATCTTTTAAGTCTGAAGAAGACATATGGTCATCACTTTCCTTTTCCTCCTCACTACTGTCTGTTTCTAGCACCTCGTCTAGTTGTTTCAAATCTTCAGGAGTAAGTTCCTGCTCATGAGACATCATAAGCTCTTCAACATCATCCTCCTTCACCCATTGAATGACCAATGGACACAATCTCCTTGTCCAACTCCGTTTCTTCCTCAAAATCATGGACTGCTGTTGGCCACAGTGCTTTCCATGCAGAATTCAGGGATCGAATGGAGACTTCTTGCCATGATGACACGATCAATTTTACAGCTTCCAGGATGTTGTATTGCGTCTTCCAGAACTGTGCCTGTGATAGATCAGGATCAGTGGTAGTTGTCTGATGACACCTGAAAATTTTCTTCATGTACAGCTTCTTGAAGTTGCTGATTACATTTTGGTCCATTGGCTGCATAATTGATGTAGTGTTTGGAGGCAAAAACAACAGTTTGACAAAGTCAAATCGAGCCTCCAAAGTGCTGGCAAGTTCAGGGTCATGACCAGAGGCATTATCCATAAGGAGAAGAGCCTTTAAAGGAAGTTTATTGGTGGTTAGGTAACTCTTCACAGAAGGGCAAAACACCTCAACAGCCCATTCATTAAAGAGCTGTCTTGTTACCCATGCCTTACAGTTGGACTTCCAATAAACTTCAAGTTGTCCTCTTACCACCTTTTGTTGCTTGAACACCCTGGGGTTCTCAGAGTGGTATACAAGCATAGGCTTCAGTCAGAAATCCCCTAAAACATTGGGCATTTTCTTCCAGAACAGCCTGGTTTCATCCACATTGAACACTTGCTGTGGAAGATAAGTCTCTTCATCAATCAGTTCCTTGAACTCCACTACAAATTTTTCAGCTCCTTTATCTGTACTGGCAGCTTCACCATGCCTAACAACACTATAAATGTCACTTCTTTTCTTAAACTTATCGAACCAGCCCTTGCTGGCCCTAAACTCTTCAAACTCAGTTTCAGAAGAACTAGGTTGATCTTCCTTCAAATGTTCGTATATTTCCCTGGCCCTTTCACAAACAAATTCAGTAGAAATTGAATCTCCTTTCATTTGTTTTTCTTTAATCCACATAAGAAGGAACTGTTATGTTCTGGATAATAAGTTCAATATACAGGAGAGAACATAAACACCTGTATAGATTTTGTAGGTTCGATTTACTGGATCAGAGATATGTACACAAAGGGAAGTAGTGCTCTCCTCAACCTGGCTGCTTGTCAACTGCTATAGACGACGTATGGCAAGTGAGACATTAGCAGCTTCCGTACGTCGCCAGGCACATTAATTAAGCATGTGGGATATGGTAATTACATTGCCACACGCTGCTAGCTAGGCTGAATAAATAATACATAAATGGAGCACATACATAATATACATACATAATATATAATCCAGCATACATAATATACATACAGGAACCTCTCTGTTTCTGCAATTAATGATCTACCTTTAAACACACTGGTAGATTTATCTCTCACTTTCACTTCTTTAAATTTTTCTTTCTGCGCAAGAATTGTCGACACAGTTGATGCCGACATGCCATACTCTTTACTTAGTACATTGGTTCTAATGCCTTCTTCATGTTTCTTTATAATTTCCTGTTTCACTTGAATTGAAATTGCCTTTCTAGATTTCTTTGGACCCATGCTGGATGCAATACAGTGATTTCAGTACTAAAATTTTAAGTTCACTAGCTGTAATTAAAGATTATTTTATTTAAATCAACACTGCACTGTGCTGTATATTATCAATAGGTTAGATAAATTTCAGAATGACCAATAATTGTACAGTTGAGTCTGGATTTACGCAGTTTTGGTTTACGGGTTTGGTCATTTACGCGGTGCCTTGCCAGAATTTAAATGCTTGATTTACGCGGGAAGTGGTGCGGGCAGGGCGCGCACAAGGTCGCCCAGTCATCAAAACATTACCGAGTTCTTCACCCGCCACCCACCACAGCCGGCCCAAGTCAGTGATAGTGAGGATATGGACTTTGAGGGGTTTGACAAAGAGGCCCTGCAAGCCTATGTGGTGGATAGTGATACAATTGATACAAGTGATACAGGTGAGGGCCAATAATCTGCCCTCTGCCTCGGAACCTACCTCCTATCCCCATGTGCCCAGCCATCTTTTCTACTAACGTAAGTGTTAAAGAACCTAAGATTATTGATATTTATCTTAATTATTAATTGTGTGTGCATACCATCATAAAATTAAGATGTTATTTTGACTACAACGTAGGTATTGTGTCGGAAAAAGTGGAATTTGGGGGTCGGCCCAGTCTCTATTTCAATTAATCCCATATGTCCTGTTATTATATTTACACGTTTCTCGTTTTACGCAGTACTCTGCGGGTTCAATTGATCGCGTAAATGAAGACCGAATTGTACTGTAAAAATGTAAAAATACTGTGCTCAAGAGACCCACAAGTAAGATGTTTCCTCCACTGTACAGAGAGTTAAACAGACGCTTTGGTGGGTGAGTGAAGTGGCTGAGGGGCGCACCAAAAAAAGTCCCCTGTACTGCATATACAGGTATTATCAATATGTTAAATAAATGTTAAAATGACTAATAATTTTAATATAAAACTTGCAAAAATATTAAAGAGCACAACCTTCTTGATATTTACTCCAATGGAAACGAATGTAAGCCTAGAACCGATTACTGTATTGGCAGACTAGTCTATCAGCTGATACGCAAGCCAAAACATGTTGTTGTAAGGATTTCGTTAATCAAATTTTTGTTCGTCAACCGAATTGAAGATCCTTATGGAAGGTAATTCGTTAACCGAATCGTTCATTAACCGAGTGACCAATGTATAAGCAATTGTTTAAGTTTTGCTTCCTTCATTTTGCATTTTACACTTAGCATATAAAAACCAAACAGTGATTTAAATCAACATGTTAAAAAGGCCTTTATTTTTTCTTTTCTTTTTTTACAGTTTTTTTTATATAGTCCAGAATGCGACGTCGACATCCCACCCATCTCCACCCTTCGAGTGTTGACATTTGTTTACTGCTCGCTCTAGGGCAAGAGATGATGGTAGCAATGCGTGTGATGGAGGGTGCGGGAGGGGGTTTTGAGAATTGCAATTAAATGCTAGGTTGCGACGTGTCCTCCTAATATTACGTATTAAGTAATTTTCAAATGTTTTAATTGCCTGTATGTTGGCCTGGCGAGTTATTGCTAGGCATTAACATACCTAGGTACGTATAAAGCTAGACGTTGCATTCTGGATTGAACAAAAAAAAAAAATATTTAAATCATGGTTTAAATTAACTTGATTTAAATCACGCAACCCTGCAGAAAAGCTCAGAAAATTGTATGCTAATATACTACAAGAGTTGGTAGTGAATGTGAACTGTAGTAAAATGATGAAACCAATTAGAGAAGGGAAACCGAGAGGAAATTTGTTTAGGATTAGTGAAGATAGAATGAAGGAAGAGATGTGTTTCAGGTAATTAAGAATTGCTGTAACAGCTGATGGGACAGAATGATTATGTAAATCATAGAGTAGCAAAGGGAAAGAAAATACAGTAACAAATGCATTAAGAAATGTATGGAAAGAGAACATTTTCAAAGAAAGCTGAAATGTTAAAGAAAATAATAATAATATTTTGTGGTGTTTCTCCAAGCATACACCTCATATTGTTTAAAGAAATGGATTTTTTATTTCCTGTAATATTTTCTATCCATTTTTTAGTCAAAGGAATAATTAATATTTTGCATTTGTATTAAAAATCCAGAAAAAATACTGGTACCTTAGGGCAATGAATAAGTCAATAACACAGTAAATAATTGAAATTTGGTTGTGCATAAATTAAAATCATAGAAAGTTAAGTACTGTACCGGTAATATTCATGCTTTCACATCAATAAGCACTACCAGACATGTCACCACTTTACTATGTAAAAATCCCTTGACTGAGACCACCTTACACTTATTCATGCACACATGAACAAAACAAATTTATGTAGAACAGTAGCCACATGTAGTACCCATACTTGAAAATCTTTATACATCTTGTACTGTACTATAGCTGTTGTATAATAAACCTCCAAACACAGCAAGCACCCACATAGCTAATGTTAAAATATATCCACAAATTAATGAACTGTACACACATGAAAAATAATCTTGACGTAACAAATACTGTATCCACATACAGTATGTCAAATTCTCACCTGCACCAAAATATCTACATACAGGTCAGTAATCTCTCGCCAGAGCTGGGGTTGGTGGAGGTAACCCATGAGAGATATACAGTACAATATTGTATGGCTCAAGGTTAAAAATATGTATAGGTTGCATGCTTAACTGTAATGAACTTTTACTACACGGGTACTGTATAAAAATACTCTGCAGTACTGTACATATACTGTTATGTATCAGGAAAATGTAAACAAAGAAAGAAAGAAAAATAAATGCCACATGCAAGGTCTTAATGTTAGCCCTGAACAACACAGCCTCCTGCCTGTCCTTTCCACAAGCCACCACATGCTACATAGGTTTAAGGGAAGGGTTACAGCCTTACAGGACAAAACTAGAAGTTATTTTTGTGCTTATCAGTACACTTACCATCTCACTTGCCTTAATAGTATACAGTATACAGTGATCCCTCGGTTAACGAGCGCCTCGGTTAACGAGATTTCGGTTAACGATTTACCTTCCATAAGATTCTTAACTTCCGTTAACGAGCATCCCTCGATTAACGAGTTTTTTACGAGCCGACCTCAACATGTTTTCGCTTGCATTTGGCAGTCCACCAGCTGTGGTATTAGTCCGCCAACACAGTAATCGGTTTTAGGGCTTAAATTCCTTACTATTTTAGTAAATATCAAGAAGTTTATACTATTCAATAATTTTAAAAGTTTAATATTAACTTTTTTAGTCATTTTGACAATTATTGAACATAATTGAAGGTAAAGAAACTAGTTTCTGGCATGCCATCCAGCCTGTTAACACACCAGACAGGCGTTAGTCTCTCTCTGTTTTCAGTGGAGGTAACATCTTGCTTGAGACTCTCTTCAACTAAACGCTTTTTTCTGTGTTTCCAAGCAAATTATTGGTCATTTTGAAATTTATTTTACATATTGACAATATATAATGCAGTGCAGTGTTGATTTAAAGAAAATAATCTTGAATTACACCAAGAGAACAAAAATTTTATGGGTGAAATGGTGCCATGGGGTGACTTCTCTTCCACCCCAATGCCTTCTCTTCTCCCTTCTCCTCCACCCCCATTCTAATTCCCATCATCATCATCATCATCATCATCATCATCATCATCATCATCATCATCATCATCCAGGAGCCTTCTACATACACACCTCAAACTAAGTGTACTTTCCTACCTTTTTTTGTTGAATTTAGGTAATTTTCGGTGAGCTGGAACCAATTACCCAAAAACCCATTGAAACAATGGTTTCGGTTAACGAGTTTTTCGGTTAACGAGCAACCTGCTGGAACAGATTGTGCTCGTTAACCGAGGGACCACTGTACACCACTTTAAACACTCGCTAATGTGACATCATTGAGGCTCTAGGTCGATCAAATTACAGGTATCCCTCGCTATATAAATGTTTGAGATACAAAAATTCGCTTATACAAATTTCTCAAAATCTTTCCTCACTTATACGAATTTGAGTCCCAGCAAAAAAGTCAAATCGTATGCCCCCGGAAGTCAGCCGAAGCTGCCACAATCCCCCTAGCACTCTCCTTAGGTAGGAGTTATGGTATGGTTATTTTTCAACTCATAATTGCAGGTAGATAAACTTAATTTTCTTCACTTTTTTTTTTTTTTTTTTTTTTTTTTTTTACAGACTCCTACATACACAGTGTGCAAAAAAAAAGGGAGGGGGTATACTGCCAGATTCTGGGGTCACTAAGTCTAAGGGGATAACTTAACTCTAATCTTAATTTCTAAGGGTCGCTGCCACAAGACCCCCTCTGGACAGCATGTAGCTCGTTAGGTAGCGTGCAGAGTGGACTAGGCATTGGGTTAGGTTTTCCATTGACCAGATGGATAAGGGTAAAGAAGGGTGAAACCATAACATGTCTAAATTGATTTATTCCTTATAAAACATACTGGTAAAAAACATATACATGAATTGGCCTTCCTCAGAAGAACAACGGAAATGTGGTTACCCAGATGGGCCCCAGACTCTTACATTGATGGCGTGTCATCCACCTACTTATTGCCTAACAATCTGTGACCACCTAACCTCGGTCATTCCTTCTTACACTATCCCTTAACACATCAGACTGCTCCACCTGTATGGAATCTAGCACTGTCGGTTATCACTCATAGTAGCACCATCTCAACACACCTGTTACACTCCATACCTGCAAGTATGTGACTCCTTGTGACTTTTAGGTATACACAACAGGCACCTCGTTCGCACACCGCCCTCAGTGGGTAAAGACGAGGGCTTCACCTAGAGACATACCAGCACTATTTCTACGCCTGGTATTATAGGTCGCTCCAAGTGACGACCGCAGAGTTTCTCACAGTCTCCTTATTTGTGACTATTCATTTGGAGTGGTGCGCTGGAAATCCACAGGTTCACAGTGGATTGGCATAGCGGGGAGTGGTCACCACCTGTTGTGACGCTTAAAGGGATAATGGCGGACGGGCGGCAAGGTACTCCGACCGCATGGAACCTGAGGTGACGGTAGAACGAGGAAGACTGAGAAATAATGCCTGACGGGCGGTTATCCCACCCCTTAACACATTCCTATTACACTTATATATCCGGCAAAGCTTTAAACTGTAATAACTTCTATTTATCAACCTTAATTATAGGGCGGGATATAGCCCGCTAGGACACTGACCTGAGGTGACGGTAGAACGAAGAAGACTGAGGGCATTGCCCCCTCGCTCCTCGTCACGTAGGCCTACAGTTTCCAATCCTTAATTTTCACTTTTGTTTCTTATGGTTCTCACCTGAACACTTTTCGGTATATTGTCACTCATGCCTTATAAACACATATTTTAATCCTAAATTACACACTAAGGTCAGGTCTTGGTTTGCTAGTTCTTGGGTAAATTCATGGGGTTATAATATCAACGCGGCATCTGAGGCGGGTACATGACGCGCCTTGAAACAAAGGCTGAATGTTCATGGCGGGGGTGTATCAACTTCACTTAAAACTGTAATGAGGGATCCTCCTCTCACACCTTGCACTATTTGAATACAGACATAAGATTCTCTGATCACTGTACCTGTCGTGGGTATATGTCACGTGAGGATACGAGGTGTATTAAGTTCATACCGACGCATACAAGATATCTCCTTTCAAGTATAGTTTCTGGATCACTTCCAACACCTCACATAGTTCTGATACATTTATCCTTTTTCCAGATCATTGTTCTCATGTATTTTCATATGATATCTGTGGAAGTTATGTTCGCTACACGCTCACAGACGTAAATAGTATGACCTTCAAACCCTGATCCACACTTAGTCTTACAGTACACTAGTCCGGCTCAACTGGACTTTAACATTCATCTTATGCATACCCTGAGTTCTCCTTAATGCTATGAATACATACACTTAATATGATATAACTATACCTGGGTACAATACAACACATGGTCTAGGAACCTTGAGTAGGTGAGTTGTCCTTTATCAGTGTTTCCCGTTTTCTGAGGTTCTACAAGCGCGGTGCATTTGAATGTTATATAGCGTAATATGAATTAAATGGGGTTTTTAGGAATGACAATGATGTGCGCAGTACAGGGGAGGGGTACTGTAAAGGAAATAACTATCATGAGGTCAATAACATAAAAGAATAAACATTTCTTTGAGTGTGAGAGTGGGAAGGGGAGCACTGGAAAGGGATTGGGGGGTGGGGGGCCGTTCCCAGCTAGGCCACGTTGCTATGGCAAGGCCTGAGGACAACCATTCATGATGCAGCTTACGTCTCTGCAAATGTCAGTTGTGTTAAACTTTGATTTAGCTTTTCCTTAATGGTTTTAGTTTCATAGTTTCATCTCAATAGTATTTTATTAATGTTTTTAATGTGTTGGGTACATAGTAAATTACAGTAGCTGTGTACTATTTATCATTAGTTAGGTAGGTTGTCTTTTTGGTGGGGGCTGAGTTCATGTTTTGGGGGTATGATATTGGAGTTTTCTGGTCATTGGGGAACCAAACCCTATTTTTCCCATATTGTATGTTCTTTCATTCGCTATATGAACATTCGGTTACTGGTAACAAATGTTTTCATGAATCTAACCCATTCGTATAGCGAGGGATACTTGTAGCCCAAAATATCAAATAATGTCATCATATCAAAATTACAACACAATTCTGGATTTTTGTCACAACTCACCTCACAATTCAAAAGAAATTTGTGGATTTTTGGAACTTTTTTTTTTGATACCAGGAAGCCAATCATGATGTAAACCTAACACTAGGGGGAGGGGGGATCTTGGGGATCCTTAGAAGCCATGATTATCAAGAACATGGTGAGCTTTAATCATCCAAATATGAGACACCGTACAGTACTGATACCATGTGGGTGCCTCACTAATATACCCTGAGAGATGCATGAAATATACCGGTACTGTATTAGATTATTTTATATTACAGTATTATGATAATTTATAGCAAAGGTGTTGAAAACTCTCAAAATTATTTACCTTTCGTACCATGTTTTGCTTATAATCATATTCTGATCATTTTGAATCTCATTTTGTGTGCAGTGATTTTTTATTATTTTTTTTTTTAAACCCTACGCCCTTGGCTGGGGCGTGGCTGGCCTCCCCCCTCCCCCCACAAGGGGTAAATCGAGAAAAATAAACTTCTCTAAAAATATTTTTTAACCTTTTTAAATGATAAAACAATAAAAAAGAAGAAAGAAAAACTAAACATTGACCCGCTAGAAACTTTCCTGGGGCCGCAGTGGGAAGGAGATAAGGGGACTGTTGTTTTGACTGCTAGTGCTCGTGGTCACTACGCACTTAGCGGCCATTTTCTGCTTGCCATTGTGTCCGGGATGGCCAGTACTGCATATATTTACTGATCATAATACTTATTTGCTATAAATAATTCATTTAGAATATTTTATTTGCATTATTTTTCATAAAAGTGCTCGGCAACACACGCCAAGCTGTCTGTGTTTGGTAGAGCAAGTAATGAATAAAAAAATAATAATTCCACAAATAAATACATTTATAGCATAATCATAGCATATTTTCCAGTAATACTACACTACAATACAACTACTGTACACTACCTTTAGCAATATAATAATAATAATAATAATAATAATTGACGGTTTATTGAAAGAATATGGCAGCCGGAAGGCTGAAAATATACAATTACATAATTGGGGAATGGGTCTCTTGATTTACAAATGATATACAAGTAACACAAGTGATACAAATATGATATATAATAATTAGGTGTTGATAATTTTTACAATGGTTGGGACTGGGCTTAGCAACTTTGTAGTAAGTGCTGGAACGCTGGAAAGTTTTAAAAGGAGGCTCGATAGATTCATGGATGATAGAGAGTGGTAGTAACTCTCGACAGGAGCTGCCATGCACAGGCCAACCGGCCTATTGCAGACTCCTTATTTTCTTATGTAATCAGTTCGTGCTCCTATGGGCTGGATGCGGTTGGGCAGGTGTGTGGCTACGTGGCCAGGACAGTAGCTTGGGGCAATGCAGGTGTGCTCCATCCTTCAGGTTAGGTCAGGTGAAGCCGTGAGGTCAGGTCAGGTTAGGTCAGATCTAGCCACACTTAGTATTGCTGTGTTTTTGTGCTTTTCCTTGGAGTGCACTATAGGAACACTGTTTGGTAGTCAATCGTTCACTGATCACTTGAATGTTTTGCTGAATAAATTCCAGTGTAGTAAGGCTGGTAGGGCATTGGAATATAGCAGGGGGAGTGGGGGGGGACCAAACAGACTCGGCCTGGCTGCTCAAACTGGGAGCGCCTTCAGGGCACGTCTTGTCTCACTGGTGGTTGTACTATGATACAACATGATAAAATGGACAAACAATGAAAATGAAACAAACAAAAGTAAGTACTGTACTTACATTCCAGAAGCTTCGCTGTGGCCGAGCGTGTGGCGTGACCTGCAAATAGTCACGCTGGAACCTGATAACCCGCGCTGGGCATTCAAACTACAGTGAAAAGGCGCGCGTTCCTGAACGTCAACCGGGGCGTAGGGGTTAAGAAAAATTTTCACATTTGAACAGGACTGAAAGGAACCATAGTGCAGGATGAGTGGAGGATACTTTTTCATGGGAATGCATCTCCCATTCACTGTACAGTATTACCCCGCATTACACGGTTTTTTTTTTTTACGCGTTTACGCGGTACCCTGCCAGACCCAGAATGCTCACTCTACGCTGTGCATGTACTCTTTTACGCGGAGAGCGGCGCAGGCAGGGTGCGCACAAGGTCGCCCAGTCATCAAAACATTACTGAGTTCTTCACCCGCCACCCACCACAGCCGGCCCAAGTCAGTGATAGTGAGGATATGGACTTTGAGGGGTTTGACAAAGAGGCCCTGCAAGCCTATGTGGTGGATAGTGATACAATTGATACAAGTGATACGGGTGAGGGCCAATAATCTGCCCTCTGCCTCGGAACCAACCGCCTATCCCCGTGTGCCCAGCCATCTTTTCTACTAATGTAAGTGATAAAAAACCTAATATTATTGATATTTCTCTTAATTATTAATTGTGTGTGCATACCATCATAAAATTAAGAAGTTATTTTTACTACAACGTAGGTATTGTGTCTGAAAAAGTGGAGTTTGGGGGTCGGCCCAGTCTCTATTTCAATTAATCCCATATGTTCTGTTGTTCACTTTACACGTTTCCCGCTTTACGCGGGCTGCCGTGGGTTCAATTGACCGCGTAAAGCGAGGTTTTACTGTATCCTGTAGACACTGTAATGAAAGTCACACGGGTTATTTTAATATTTGTTTTACTAATTTGGTACAGTATAGCTTTTTCTAAAATCATAAAACTTTGTTAATTCTGCCTCAACAAAAAATATCCAGTTATCCCAAAATATAAAATTTATTTAATGGGCCTTTAGTATACAGTACATTTAATTTTCATTATTGATCCTACAGTCTCATATGGCCTAGGATGCTACTACTCTCCTTGCCCTTTGAGTAGCACCTTTCAGATCACTGATTTGGAATTTGAGGTCATATTTCAGGTAAAAAAATTAATTTTGTAAAGCTACTACAATTTTGTTGAGAGCAGCATCGCAAGGGTGTTTACAAGACAAAAATCGCTGAGAAAGAGCAAGTGAGTGCGATAAGGGCAGGGGGACACTGTTGGCTGGTGACAGTACCCTGGCTGCCCTATGTTAAACTGGATACCATGGGTGGTAAAACATTAAATGATACAATACAGTACAGGGTATTCTATGTTTGTCTTTGATACCCCCAAAATGTTCCACACTACTGAGGGTATACACAAACACTTGTTATCTTGAAAATAGGTTCTTATTCTCGTACTGGAGATATACAGAGGGACAAAGAAACTGGCTTCCACACCATAAGGACTAGTGATCTCAACTCTCTGTATCACTCTGCACTGGCATGTACAGATGCCAGCATTCACAAGCTGAATACATAATATGTAAATATGATAATTCACATACATAACATGGTGCATAATAAATGGAAATATTACATAGGATTAATACATGTTCTGTAATACTTTACTATACATAATTAATAGAGTAATATAAGAATACACAGCTTAAGGTACTACTTCGTGTCCATATTATACACCTCCCTCCCCCCTATACGCTCATAGTTTCATCTTGAGCGGACCTTTTGTTTCTGGGTCGCTCAGACCTGCGGAGTACCAGGGCAGAAACACAGGGTGGGAATGGATTTACTGTAAAGACATCAGCATTAGGGTACTCTACTGGGGAAGGGTCAACACTTGGCAGCTCCACAGGTCAGGGGAAACAACGGTTCCTCCACCATACTCTACCACTAGGAAGACGCACTTGGTAGTCCCTGGACCGGCCAATACCCATGACAACACCAACCTTGTCCCAGCAGTGAGATACCGGATCTTGAATCCTGACCTGCTGGCCGATACTCAACCTGGGAAGGGGGCGGGCATGACAGTCGTATCGAGCAGCGACATCTGCGGCTCGTTCTGCTGCACGGTGGTCACATTCTTCAGTCTTGGCTTGCCATTCTTGAGAAAAAGACTTCGGATGGGCAGGAACACAAGACCAGAGATGATGTCCTTATAGAACCTGGGCTGGGGAGCGTCCGGTGAAGTTCGGGGTGTTGCGTAACTCTAACAAACCTCGATCGAAATCCTCGCAGTCGATATTTCCTGAGGGTGACACCTTAAGGATCAGGTGTTTAACAGTCTTGACTGTGGCTTCAGCGTGTCCATTCGCCTGGGGGTAGTGGGACGAGGTCATGACATGACGGACTCCCCAACAGTCCATGAAGTTCCGGAACTCGTGGCTGGTGAACTGGGGTCCTCCATCAGTCCTGAGGCGGAGGGGAACACCAACTTCTCTGAAGTAATGCCTGAAATTCCGGATGGTAGCAGTAGCCGTTGTATCACTACCACGGGGGACGACAACAGGCCATCCAGACAATCGGTCGGCAATGACGAGGAAGGACTTCCCTGCCACTGCAAAGAAGTCGGCCGACACAGACTCGAAGGGTCTTGAAGGGTTATCGTCGCACATTAAAGGTTCCTGTTGCTGGCTGGGT
This sequence comes from Homarus americanus, assembly GCF_018991925.1. Taxonomy (NCBI): domain Eukaryota; kingdom Metazoa; phylum Arthropoda; class Malacostraca; order Decapoda; family Nephropidae; genus Homarus; species Homarus americanus. Next base: position 3,571,808 of record NW_024723050.1, on the reverse strand, counting down.
TGCAGAATCTGGCACGGCTCCCAGGCACGGACGGTACTTGCAATGTCCGCGTCGATTCCAGGCCAAAATACAGTCTGCTTCGCCCGTTGCTTGGTGGCCTCCACTCCTCGATGGCTGTCGTGAAGGCGGGTCAAGGTACGGCGGCGTAGGGCAGCAGGAATGACTACTCGTGGACCATACAAGACGAGGTCTCCGTCACAATAGAGGTCTTGGCGTATCTTCCAGTACGGGAGTAGCGATTCATGAAGGTTGTATCGGTTAGATGGAAATCCCTGGGACACACAGTCGACGAGCCGGGTGTAGGAAGGGTCGGCTCGGGCTGCGGTGCGGAGATCTTCAAGGGTCTTGTATGCATCCGGTGCTGTAGACTCTTCTGATGTGAAGACGGCCTTCAATGAGACTACTGACTTGAGGGATGCAGCAGCTGCAGAACACAACATCTCGTCCTCTGGGGTGGGGCGACTGACAGGGGCGCGGGACAGAGCATCCGGGATGCACAGCAGCTTACCCGCATGCCACACAGCCGTGAAGAGATAAGGCGAGAGCTTCTCTTTCAAATGTTGAAAGCGAGGATTCTCTACTGCATCCAAAGAGTAGTGATTGATAATAAATACAAGAGGGCGGTGATCCGTGAAGAGGGTGAAGTGCTGAAGTCCTATCAGGTAGAAGCGGCACTTCGCCATCGCCCAGACAACAGCCAACTTCTCCAGCTCAGTCGTGGCATATCGGGTCTCAGCGTCCGTCAGGAACCGGGATCCACACTGAATTAAGCAGAGTTGTCCACCGCCATGGTCCTGCAGAAGGGCGTAACCAACGCCGTAGAGTCTGGAGGCGTCAGTCTGGAGGACGGTGGGTAGGGCTGGGTCGTAACAAGCGAGGACAGGTGGACTTAAGAGGGCCTGCTTGACTCACTGGAAGGCCTCTTGATGATCTGGGGTCCACAGGAATGTCCTCCTGGGGCTCAGCAGGGGGCGTAACGGCTGGGCTGCGGCGGAGATGTCAGGTGAAAATTCAGCCAGCTGATTGACCAGACCCAAAAAAGAACGGAGGTCTGTCAGGTTGGCAGGGGTTGGAAAATCCCTGATTCCACTTAATTTCTCCGGGTCAGCTGCGATACCTGATGCTGAGAGAGTGTACCCACAGAAGTTCACTGATGGTGCGGCGACTACAAACTTGTCAGCGTTGAGGGTAATCCCGTACTTTCGACATCTGGTGAGAACTTCATATATTCGGGAGAGGTGGGCACAGTAGTCTTCGTCATGGAGTAAAATATCATCAACCACCTTGACACAATTCGTGACTCCTTGAAGGGCCGCGTCACCACGTTGACAGAATGCATCGCCTGTAGCGGCAAATCCCATGGGGCCTCTGCAATACTGATATCTTCCATATGGTGTGATGAATGTAGTCAAATGCTGGTCTTCTTCGGCCAACTCGATCTGCCAATAACCACATAAGGCGTCCATCGTTGTAAAAATTCGCCCTCGGGTCCACATTTCGAACAGCTGCGAAGGGTGTGGGTGAAGGGTGGTCTGGACGGGAAACTTGCTGGTTAAGTTTTGACATAACATGGTGCATAATAAATGGAAATATTACATAGGATTAATACATGTTCTGTAATACTTTACTATACATAATTAATAGAGTAATATAAGAATACACAGCTTAAGGTACTACTTCGTGTCCATATTATACAGGTATATAGAATTTGGTACTCTACTCGAAACTACAGATGGTAAGCCAATATTTTGTGAGGGATTACTGTACTGTACAGCAAATTATCTTCACTTGGCAAAGCATCCACTCATAATGAAATATCCATACACAGCAAAATATCTATGAATGGACAGCAAAATAACCATAAGTTTAAAATATTCACACACAACAAATTATCTATGCAAAATAAATATATTTACAATATGATATTCACACACCAAAATATATACAGTACAGTATACTGTACAGTACTGTAATCCCGTGTTTTTTTCGGGAATTACGTTCCTGAAACCCCCGCGAAAAGCCAAAACCGCGAATATTCTTTTAGGAAGCACTTTACCTGTAACCACCAAACAGCTCAGGTAGGTTATGCACTTAACCACGCCATGCTCTCCACTCACGGCCCAGCCCAGTGGTCACACTGATCACTTATGCACTGTACTGGCATTTACTAACATCATTATTTGAAACTACTGTAATATTGTAATATAATAATGGAAAAACGTAAACACAGGTATATACAAAAAAAAATTATTTCCAAGTAAATAAAATTTGATATATTTCACTGAGGTCGGCAATACCCGTATTGCCAGCCTCTCCCTGCTGTCCCGGCGTCTGCCCGCCCTCATGCAGTCACACCAGCCAGTCAGTCCTCTTCCACCCACATTCCTCCATTTGAAGACTTGTATTCTGACAATTGACAAATGAATTGTCAGTCTTCACCACATCTCGAGCCATAGCTCATACCACCTCTCAGCTTATCCAATAAAACTGTTTTTTCCGTTTAGGTCATCACTATTCTTGATCTCTTGGTCACTTTAGTCTTTGTTAGTAATATTTGCCTTTGATGAGGCTGGCTTACATCCCAGAGCCATGTGGAATGCAAGTGGGAGGACAAACAGAAGACGTAATCACAGTAGCGTTCACAGTACGGTAGGCACATACAGTATTAGACTGAAATATATTGAATGAATGGTACTTTATCATATAAAATAGGTATAGAAGGGCAAGGTCGGACAAATTTGGTGTTGTTTGTGTTCGTATATTGCCACTTTTTCTTTAATAAGTAAGTACTGTACAGTAGTTTTAAGTGGGAGAGGAGGGTCATTTAAGGTTATGACTACTTTATGATATCAATCATATGTAAAAAGTATATTAGAGTGGAAAACATAATTTGAAGACCAAAAAAAGTAGATACAGTATGTAATCAAAAGCAAAATATAGTATCTGTATCAGATGGGAGAATAATTTCTAAAGTTGGAGATAAAAAAAATTTTCTGCTACAAGAAAATAGAATTCCTTGAGGGAACAATTAGTTGCTGGAGTAACAATTGATACAATAATCAAGTACAGTATATTACAGTATCAGGTGTAGTAAATAATGAAATGGATGGCATTCACAGCCCTGGTGGTGGTGAATCTACAAGTAGTGGAGGAAGTGACACGGGGTACTCATCACGGTGTTCTACCCCTCCTGGGCCCTCCAGCCTTACTGACCCTAAACAAGGCACCAAGTGAGTGAAAATGTTGTATAAATAGAGCTCATAATACAGTAATAACTTGTATGTAGGTAAAGCTTTATTATAGATTGAGGGGTAAGTGTGTTGGTATAAAGCCACACTTTTATGGGTCTCAGAGTATTGAGGGGAAACTAATATCCGCTGTTTTTTATAATTATCTCATGCCCGGCACTTGATTAAGTTAGTTTATTTTGATTACAGGTATTTGAGGATGGGTTTGCTAAAAAGGAGAAAATCCTTAAGGAATAGAATATGTAATAATTAATTGTTGTTTTGCAGACGTCACCTAGATGTACCTGGTAGAAGGAGCACCAGCAGTAGTAACCGTGAGTCCCGAAGTGGATCCCCCAGTTCCTGCAGTGTCACCTCTCAGGGATCTTACCGCAATCCCCGGCAAAAACGGAGATACAATAACAATTCTGATGGACACAACATCCATCAAAATAATTACACCCATCATCATCCTCACCACCAGGTCCATCACCATCCCCATCACCTATTTAACGTATCCTACAATCATCATCATCACAATCAACATGGGGGCTACATGGGTAATACTGGGAATTTTGCACGGGGAAACAACTACTACTACAGCCACCACTGTCCAGATGTGGCTCAGAGGGACTGTACTAACTATCCCGGACAGAGATACGAAAAAGGGTACAACAATTACAGCTACTACAGGCAATTTGACCATCCTAGGAGGGACTTCAACCAACAAGGCTTCGATGATGGACGCTATGGAAGATACAACCAGGGGAGGGGATATAATAATAGATACAACACAAACCAGTTCAATAACCAGTATGCACCACACGGCAGTGGCAATAACCGGGACCAAAGTAGACGTCTGAATGACCGAGCTGGAACTTTCAGTGATGAGAAGGTTAATGTGAATGCTAAGTGGAAGTGTGAAGTAGTGGAAACTCCAAAGGAACTATTGACCGGATCGGAGTGGGACGGACTTTCACAACAAGTTTGGGATACATTCTCCCAAAGCCAACAGACAAATGAAACTTTCTTCAAGAAGCTCAAGTTGAGAGAAAAGATATCCAGAGTCATACGGGTAAGTACTGCACATTAACCTTATAATGTAGCCAAATCAAATTTACTGTTGCTAAGTAGTTAATGTACCATACTGTGCAATTTATGTAAATTCAGAAGCAAACTCATTGGAAGATGAAGTAGGTTTTGTAATCAGGGTAATTTTGATTACACAGTAAGACTTTTCCACTGAAGATTTGTGTGGATACGAAGTTGTGTATAGCCCACGTTCAGTTTTGACTGATGACATGTGTTAAACAACTACCAATGCTATATTCTTTTGGTAACTGACATTAAGAATGTGGTGTTATCAGATTAGTGATTCTGGACTAAGAGTCTGAAGCAAATAACCTGTTCCCTGCTGGAGACAAGAGTGACCTGGCCATCTTAAGTTTATTGATAGGAATTTAGAAAATAAATAAAAAAACGAAATGAAGTTTCTTAGGTTTATTTTTATGGATCGTTAGATAACTTTTAATAGAGTTTCAAGCTGTTATAACATTTGCATCAGTGAGAGCATTCATGTTTTGCAAGCACAACTTTAGGTTTACCCTCAATATTAATTTCCCTTTAAGATACTTTGCTCAATTTTACATGAGTACGGTATTATGAAATTTCACAAAGTTTGGGAAGGCTGCAAACTTTGAAATTAACCTGATCCAGGACCTTTAATTAGTCTCTCTGACCAGTGATAATATTTGTCTGTTCCTGAACTTTAGTTCCGTTTAACCATAAGTGATGTTGAGAATGATGGTACGATACATAATGGTGTAGCGTACAGGCCCATGATGGAATAGGTGAAGATGTAGGTATTATTGTGCTATTCATGAGACTGTTTTTACATAATTCTCATATTTATAATTTTAACTTTTTTAACCTGGTATCATGTAGGGGCTGTCACATGATCACGTCTTCGTATGGTTTATAATGATTAGACATTCCCACTAGGGTTTCCTGTTTTGGGGGGTTTCTTAGCATCCCAGGATTCTGGGACAAACCGGGATATTTCCCGGGATCCCGGGATTTCCCGCATCGGGTGATATTTGTACTAACTAATGCTATATGCTAACCCTATACTTCATTAGTATAGTATCTGTAGATTATTTGATAGGCTATTGATTTGATAAATTATATTACACTGAAGCAAAGTTATCTTTATTAACTTGCATACTGGTGTAAAAATAGATATATAATATGATTAAACAAGCAAAATTTTAATTAATCTCATTCCGTTAGCCATAAAAGAAACTCAGACATTTGGAATGGCATTCAAAGTTTGTTATTATAAAAAATAAGAATTCTATATTTAATGCCATTTGGAAGCCACATTCTACAAAAACCTAAAGCGAACACTTGAATGACCTGTGAAAAAAATAATAGCATACAATCATTTGTGCACACAAGCCACACAGTCACGCACACATCAAAAGTTGTTCATGAAATAACTCTTCAAGAAGCACAAACAGTCAATCTCATTCTGTTAGCCACAAAAGAAACTCAATGATATTTGGAATGACATTCAAAGTTAGCCATTATAAAAAAAGAATTATTCTATGCCATTTGGAAGCCCTACTCTACAAAAAACTTAGAGAACACTTGAATGACCTGCGAAAAAAAAAGGAATAGAATCATTTGCACACACACAAAGCCATGCACACACTAATAGTTGTTCATGAAATAACTCCTCAAGAAGCACAAACAGTCAATACTGCGGTCAGTGAGCCTTGTTCTTAGTTTTTTAATAAATAGGCCAGCAGCTGAAAATGCCCTTTCGGTTTCAACTGAAGTTGGTGGTACTGAGATGAGGGCCTGGAATAGTTTCTCTAAATTATGTGTTCTCTCTCCTGTTGCCTCAAACACATCAAACTCTTTCCTATTATGTTTGCATTCATACACCTTTCTACTTTTACTCTGAACCTGTTCTGTTGCTGCCTTGAGTTTATCTGTGAGCTTCATTTGTTCTTTTACAGATATTTCCATATTATCCTTAGCTGGTGGCTGCCAATGCATTTTTGTATTTTACATGGTGCAAATCAGAGATAAGGAATAACAATAAGAATACCGGGATTTGAACCAAATTCCCGGGGAAAAAAACATAACCATTTACGCCCGAGATCCCGGGAAGGAAACCCTAATTCCCACGTATAGTCCCTCCTTCTCCTCCCCTCTCCCCTAATTATATTTTTCTTACATTAGCTAATATTAAAGGCCATATCCCTCTTCAGTGTTCAGTTCTTGGCTAGAAAATTCAGAAGAGCTTTGACCATTGGATATAAAGACTGTTGTGTAACTTTAAATGGATTTTTATACTTGTGCATGTTTGTTATAGATACTAAACTCAAGTTTGTGATCTTAACAAATTACTACACATCAAACCCAACTTTTTATTTTTATTTTGGTCTTTCAAGCCATTTCCACACTCATTTTCCCTTCATTCGGTTTAATTCATTCATTTTTATGTTGTAAATTGTGTTCTATTATAGTACTTTGCTTCCATGAAAAGGCCCAATACAGTACAGACACCTCCCAGGCTACAGGTGACTTGGGTTAAGGATTTCAGACTTTGAGGATACTTTCCCATGTCTTATTTTGGGTAGATATACTGTATATAATTTTCTTCATTTTGTATTTAGTTACATACTCACTGAATCCTACATACAGAAAGTGCAAAAATATATAATTATCATAAGCTTTTACACATCTACGGGCTTCTGCCAAGAAACTGTTTGGAGGTCGGAGAGTCTGTGACGCAGCACTGTAGCCATTGGTACTACTGTACTGTGTTGCTAGGCGAGCAATTGTGATGCAATTTGAACACTTAACTTGTATCATTTTTGCTCTCTTTATGATTTCATTATTACTGCACTATTTACTATATGATTTTGTTATTGATAATTATATGCCTACAATTTTAAGTTTTAATTTTACAGTGTACAGTTAATGCTACTGTTTACTGTACATTTTAGACCTGGTGCTCTAAATTCTGGATTATAAACCTTATCTGGCATCCCCAGGTCCCAAGCAGGCCAGATAAATGGTCCCATACCTGTATAGTAATTGTACAGTGTATACATTATGTGTACTGTGTGTGTTCAATGATTACCTCTGGAAGGATCGCTTCTGGTTTACTGATAATTCAACTTACGGATAGCCTTCAGGAATGGAACCCACTCGTAACCCAGGGAGTGTCTGTATTTGGTGTGCCTGTTGCTTCACACAACCCAGTTTTACCCATCAGCAGCATGTTCTACCCCCAATATATATATATATATATATATATATATATATATATATATATATATATATATATATATATATATATATATATATATATATATATATATATATATATATATATATATATATATATATATATATATATATATATATATATATATATATATATATATATATATCATCACTTTTAATACATATTTCATTCCATCCTTTTATATCCTTGGTCTTTTCCACACCTTCCTATCATCCATTTCTGAATTACATGCTCTTTTCTGTACTCTTTCACCTTCCATTCTCTCATGTTAATACTGCCAGAGCAAACCCAAATTTGTGATATGCCCAGCACTTTCTTTTACTTCCATATCTCATTATTTCTGTACAATATTTCTTTTTCTCTGCATCCTTGTTCACATCAAATGCTGCTCTCATCACATTATTTTTTTCGCTCAGATACCAAGCACATCAGCATTCCCATGGTAAAAACACCTCGAGTTGGTGTCTTGTCACCGCTTTACCTAGAAATCCTGTGAGCCATGATAACTGAAACACTACTACATGTGTTTTGTTTTAATTTTACTAGTGAATTAACCGGGTGTCTGGTACAGGATGGCTTGAGATGCCTGTTTCAGCACTTCAACATCTGTCAATGCTGTGAAGTTTTGTTTTTTTTAAGTTAAAAAAAAATAACAACTGGATTTTTTCTTTTGTACATAGTATATTGAAACTTGGGACAAAAAGTTTTGCTCCGTTTTGCTCCTGTAATATTGGTTTTCCGTAAACCAAATTAATGTAAATCTGAAACTGCCTCTACAGCTAAATCTATTTTTTTCCATTGTTCAAAGAATGGGAAAATAATGTCTTCCAAATCATGTCATATTTGTTGTTACTGGTAATTATAAGTGGATCATCTGCTTTAAACTTAATCGTCTTTAGGCAATGTTTCCTTACAACCAACGCTTAAAAGGATTGTTTTTCTCCTCTGTATTGCCTCCACAGTCCCATATTGCCCTCAGTTCTCCTAACTGGTTACCTTTTCCCTTTGATAACTTATAGAGTACTGCCCTATTTTTTCTTATGTTATCACTTACAAATCTTTGTCTTCCTAAACTTATCCATAAATTCCCCATGTATTAATTGAAGAATGTCTTTTCACCCACTGTCTCGAGTATCTGGGAAATATGTTTAACCCTGTGAGGACTGTGTGCGTAATAATAATAATTAACGGTATATTGAAAAGTACAGCAGCCAGAGGCTGAAACTGTATAGTGGACAAACAATGACATACAGTACAATAATAGATATACACCGGTTCCTTGTATAACACGGGGGTTAGGGCCCCAAAACCCTTGTGTAAAAAAAATCAGTGTTAAATAAATAAAAGAACTTATGTAAAAAATAGATGTGGTCCCTGAACCCTACAATATTTGGGCATATTGCCACCTTAAACAATTAAGGTTAATCTAAACATTAATACATTCAGAAATTATTAAGTACTTCACTCACTCACACTTATACACCTAAACTTATACCTAAATGTTCCCTGTAATAATCTTGAAGCCATATGAACATTGCTTTTTCCATCTTGAGAATAAATGGATCTTTAGGTACACACACAACATTGGTCACAGAACGTGGGGAAGCATCATTAAATTAACATCTTATTTCTTCCTTAGACTTACAGATGGCTCTCACTGTTGATTCATTAACAGAATAATGCTGTCCTACAACAGCAAACGATTCTCCACCTTCCACTGAGTTAATGATACCTATTTTTTCTTCTGGTGTGAATACACAGCGCTTCACTCACATAACTTCATCTTGAGGTGGTCTACCTCGGATGAGGCATAATTACTAAATATCCAGCCAAAAAACTACAAAGTAACTGGAATGAGTGAAGGGGCTTTAGTGTTCACAAATGGGCGCCAAACATGTTCAGTAAACATTGACGTGCATTCCACCTGCTGGCCAGCTCTTGACAACACTCGGCACAGCCCGCAAAATTTGAACTGGCACACCACATAATTATAAATAATTATGAGTGTTAATTAAGGTAAATTGACATTCAAAAAGCCATACAAAGACAATTTAAAAAAAAAGTGTTAAGTAAGGTACCGGTGTACAGTACTGTACGTAGTGACATTGGGAGTGGATTGTTTAAAAAAGCTTTCAGTACAAAAAGGAGACATGCAGGGTATATATGAATCACAAATAATTTGGTGTTTTAAAGGAAACATGTGGTTGTAGGTCTGCCTGGTGGTGTATGGAGGGTCCCTAGCTGGTTCTTGCAGTATCTCCCCTCTGGTGTGTCCTATAGGCTTGCATTGTAAACATTGACTGCAATAACTGGCAGTCTCTCCACTGACCACTTTACTGTCCAAGTACCATGTTCATTCACTGGTTTTTTTTCCCCCCGAATTGAAATTGACACTTTTGTTACCGTGATGAATTGATAAACAATCCTTGCACTGGTTTATTGGAGGGGAAAGGGGAATGGCTTCCAGGTTGCACCTGATAGGAAATGCCAAGGGGAAGTCTGGACACATCAGTGGCAGATGTGTGTGTTCATACATGTGTGCCTGCGTATATGTATGCATGAGAAAGAGAGAGTGTGGTACAGTTTGTATTTATTTTATACATGTACATGTTTATGAAGAGGCCTAACCTTAATGTCTGTATATACCATAAAGAGGGGTATATGACCAGAGTGGACAAAGCTCCAGAAAAAAATAGAGACCTCCGGCGTTTTCCTCTCTGTGATCTGTCATTGGCCAGCCCTGCACGTAGTGACACGTGGGTAGTTTCACTTAATAGCAAAATCGACCATGTTGACATTTCCAAGGTTGTTTCCCTCTCCTTTCGTGAATAAATCTCAATTTTGACCATAGTGGGGCTTGGTCCACTCTGGGTGTACCTGCCTCATGTCACATCATACTATAAATTGGTGACACTAATGATTGTGCTGTACTGTATTAGATATGGGAGTAAGATGGTGGTGATGAGGTGCTGGAAGTATTGTCTTTTCAAAGGCACCTCGTGGACATTATATTTATAATCTGTACTTGTTTGTACTGAGCACTCTTAATTTCTAATTCATTTCCTCCCTCACTCCCTTCCTATCATTATTTTTTCCTCTGAACAAGAATCTTCCAACACTTCTTTTTCCTCAATGTATGATGTATGTTTGTTGCAACTCCATCACCACACTTTTCTTTCTTTTATTGGTGAATGGCACAGAAGTATATACAGGTGCTCCTCTACTTACGAACAAGCTACGTTCCTGAGGCTTGTTTGTAAGTCCAACTTTACGCTTGTAGATACCAAACATATTGTAAAAAATGAAAAGATTATGGATATTTAGTACAGCTATACCCTTTAATACAGCCTTAAAACCTGGCTCACTCTTCTCCTCTTAGGTAATGTTTGTTCTATCTGGAATTTTCATAAAAATAATCCAGTCTCGTCCACATTAAACACCTGTTCTGGCAGGTAACCCTCCTCAGTGATGATGTTTGTATCTCCGAAAGTTTGTAAGTTGAACGTTCTTTAGTAGAGGAGCACCTGTACTGGTTAATATCCTCCATTTTTGCTCTGCATTTGTAGTTTGTTAGAGGTGGATGTAATGTTGCGTTTAAGAGCCAAGTGACTTTCAGCAGAGGATAAAACGAAGAATTAATTATTGCTCGTAGATGTGTGATATTTCAGAGATTATATTTATTTTGTCTTGGTTAAGATGGGGTTTGGTAGCATTGAATACTGTATTCATCTTGAAATTGAAAATTAATCCTACAGAATGTGCTGCCAAATTGTCGGTTACATGTGGTTGGCTCATCTCTCAGTGGGTTTGGTGCAGACTACAGTGATGTGGACATGTGCCTGATGGTGACCCCCGGTGACCTTGATCAGCGCACTGAAGCAACTGCTGTGTTGCGTCTGCTCCAGAGAGAACTCAACAACTGTGGTGAGTAAATTAACTGTCCTAGTAGAGTACATGATATATGATGTCCTTTCATGTGATAGAAATGCAGTTTGTTATATATTTGCTTCGGTTAAATTTTTAAGAAATCTTGTTGTGCGTTGACTGGACAAATCTGATTTAACTTCGAATGGGAGGTTGGAGCTCATTTCCTAGCACTGTTAATTATATTATTGTTTCACTGCTTCTACAAGAAATTAAACTCATATACATTGCAAGTACAGGGTACTACTTTACTCATTTTGCAGTTTTTTTCTGTGTCTACCAGTCCAGTTGCTGGTTCACTAATAACAAGAGAGTGTGCTGATGCATACTCTCAGTGGTGGCAGTTTGGTCATGCTGATTTACCCATGGTCTACTCAATGTGTACACTGTTGTAATAAGTCTCTACTGTTTTGTATAGTACAGGAGTCCCTCGCCAACTGTGGGGGAGTAGGTTCCTGAAAAACCCTGTGGTTGGCAAATCCGAGGTTGGAAAGACTAAAGCTTATGGGAAATAGGGGCTTAGGTTCCATGGCTGTGGATAATACTCATCAAATCCTTACTTAGCCTGTTCCTTCACTAAGCAATACCTGTATTGTACATTTAATTAAATTTCAGTCAAATAAGTGGGGGGGGATGGAGGTGGTGTTACAAGGAAGAGGGGGGCAGAAGCCCATGGTGCATCCCACTGGTGCTATACTCTTCCCACACACTAGTCTTAACAAGCATTTCAACTTTATTTTTTAATGGCATTACACTCATTGTCCTTTTCACCTTCTCTACACCTTTATCAACTAACACTCAATGCATGCTTAGTGGCTAGAGTTAAGGGCAAAATCAAAGTTAATACAGTAAGAAATAAGTGCGAAAATATGGAGCAGTACAGTACGTGACAACGCTATGAGATCACAACACTGAGAGAGCAGTGGTGGGAGATGTGATGCTACACGGATGAATACATTAGACTGCTGATACATAAAACTAAATGCCGAAGCTGGTGAAATGGTATACAGGGTGAAAACTGTGGATACATGGAATCTATGATTGGTGAGGGTCTACTGTACTGTACCACAACTCATTTTATTTTTAGTGGAAATTGTATTTATATACGGTTTCTATAAGAATGACACAATTTGTAGAATGTTTGGAAATAGAACTCTTGAAAATCACAGGTTTACATACTGTATTAAGTTCTTAGGTGGAAAACTTGCTGATGCACACTTGCTTATGTTCATTTTCAGTCATAAACGAGGTTGGGTTAATGTATTCTGACATATTAAGAATATTTTCTGATATTTTTATATAGATTTTATAGATTAATTGAAAAAATAATCTTTTTCAGGCTCTATTCAGAAAATGGAGCTCATACGAGCAAAAGTGCCCATCCTGAAGTTCAGAGATGCTTACTCAAAGATAGATGTGGACCTCAACTGCAACAATGCTGTTGGAATCCGCAATACACATCTCCTGAACTCCTATTCACAACGTAAGTTCTGGACCATGAAAGTGTTGAATGTAAAACAGGGAGAGATTAAATTATCCACATTTTAATGACTGATTGTCTAGGCCATAATTTTTTTAAAGTGGGAAATTGCAACATAAAACTTGGAACATGTAAGCATTATCAGGTTGGTGGTTATTCAGTTTGTGTTAATATTATTTTATTTTTATTTTCACAATACAGTATAATAAAAAATTATTTAGCTTCTACCATAATGGTGTAGTGGTTAGCACACCAGTGTGCTGTTTTACTGACATATTTTTAATGTCATGGCACATAAAGTGTACTCCTATGACATTTCTAGTCAAATGACCCTTGTAATCTTGCACCAAACTGACTGGCAATTGGCTTACCAGGAGGACCCCCTGTGAGGTTGAGGAGTTACTTGTTATGATTCTTAACTTATCAACTGTTTTCTCACACCATTTTTTTGTACATATAGTAACAGTAACTGTTGCAGGATATGAATTTATTCATTGAGGGTGAAGGGAAGAAAAAAAAAATTGAAGTAATATCTTCTATCTTTTATTGTTTTTATGATGCACTAACTGGAACCCAGATAATTAAACTGAGAGCTGTTAAACAAATTGATAAGAATAAAATGATCAGATTTGCTAACAAAACTCTACCTCTTTGCCATTTTTATGTGATGCCTACAGAAAAAGGCCCATCACACTTTTTGTTGCAACACAATTTATCTCACAACATACCTGTCATTCTGATTATCAAAAAATTTATTAATGGAATACATAATGTAATAAAGATTAGTAATGCTACAGGCTATTCCTTTGGTTATTTTTTTTTTATTAAATGATGGTATTGAGAAAGGTATTTGCTGAATCTTCTATAACTTAAGTGTTGAATTGACAAAGCAGATGTACACATGAAATTGATATCTTAACTTTGTCTTGCAGTAGACTGGCGAGTACGTCCGCTGGTCCTAGTGGTGAAACTGTGGGCTCAGTATCACAACATTAATAATGCCAAGGACATGACCATCTCATCATACTCCTTGGTACTTATGGTCATACATTATCTGCAGCGTAAGTATTATTTGTTACTTAAATTTACATTAGCCTTATTTTCTTTTATCAAGGACTGTAAGATAATTTGCACCAAGGTTAATTTTAAATAAATTATGTTAGTACAGTACAGGGGATCCCTGGTTACGAACGCATTCCATTCCTGGGGACCTTCTTATGTCGGAAATGTATACAAATCAGAACACATACTCTATGTGCTTTATATCGTAAACTAAGTCCTTTTACATCTCAAATAACTAACTTTAAGAGAAAGGAAAAAATTGAATGACAAAATACAGTAATGGAAAGTTTAACACTTATATTGGAAACTGGGACTGGCTTGCATGCATAGATGGGCATTTGTAGGAGTGACAGAAACTTTATTGGGATGAAACTGAAGATGGTGTAGATACTTATAGTATTGGTTCTGGAAAATCTACTGAGGTAGAGGGAACTGGTTCTGGAGTTGATGGGACTGGTTCTGTAGATGCTGCAAAGGTTGATGGGACTGGTTCTGTAGATGCCTCAGAGGTTGATGGGACTAGTTCTGTAGATGCCTCAGAGGTTGATGGGACTAGTTCTGTAGATGCCTCAGAGGTTGATGGGACTGGTTCTGTAGATGCCTCAAAGGTTGATGGGACTAGTTCTGTAGATGCCTCAGAGGTTGATGGGACTGGTTCTGTAGATGCCTCAGAGGTTGATGGGGACTGTCTTGATGCTCTAGAGGTTGATGGACTGGTTCTGTAGAGTGCCTCAGAGGTTGATGGGACTGGTTCTGTAGAGTTCTCTTAGAGGCTGATGGGACTGGTTCTGTAGATGCCTCAGAGGTTGATGGACTGGTTCTGAGATGCCTCAGAGGTTGATGGGACTGATTCTGTAGATGCTCAGAGTGTTGATGGGACTGGTCTCTGTAGATGCCCAGAGGTTGATGGGACTGGTTCTGGCAGATGCCTTTAGAGGCTGAGGGGATCATTCTGCAGACGCCCCAGAGGTTAATGGGACTGGTCTTGTAGATGCCTCAGAGGTTGATGATCTAGTTCTGTAGATGCCCCCAGAGGTTGATGGGACTGGTTCTGTAGATGCTCTAGAGGCCATGGACTAGGTTCCAGATGCCTCAGAGGTTGATGTGAGAGACTAGGCCCTGTAGATGCCTCAGAGGTTGATGAGATCTATTCTGTAGATGCCTCTAGAGGTTGATGGGACTGGTTCTGTAGATGCCTCAGAGGTTGATGGGATTGGTTTGTAGATGCCCAGAGGTTGATGCTGGACTAATTTGGTAGATGCATCAGAGGTTGATGGGACTGGTTCTGTAGATGCCTCAGAGGTTGATGGGACTGGTTCTGTAGATGCCTCAGAGGTTGATGGGACTGGTTCTGTAGATGCCTCAGAGGTTGATGGGACTGGTTCTGTAGATGCATCAGAGGTTGATGGGACTGGTTCTGTAGATGCCTTTTGTCTTTCATAAACTTTTCAGGGGATGGTTGAACTGAAACTCTTTTCTTCATAAATCTCTCTGTAGCATGGTAGACATTCAGTAATACTTCTATGAACCTTGGTGAATCGTGCCGTTGAAATTTAAACAATCCTTCTTCAATAAGCCTGAAACCATCTGCCATTTCTTTAGTAATGAATCCCTTTGGTTCTGGAGTTTCAGCTTCCTCTACATCCTGTGACAAAATTTGGTTCTCCAGTTCAATCGGGTCCTCATTGCTTAATTCTTCAGCTTCAGACTCAAGTAACTGTGTAGCATCATCCTCATGAATATCAGGCTGGAGTTGGTTCCCAAGGTCTACCACTATCTGTGTCTTCAAGTCAGCATGCAAGCTTCTCGCTTTTCCTGAATCAAAGCTAGACTTAGAGGCAAATGACATTGATTTTGATCTTCCACCCAAGTCACTAACAATCTTTCCATTTCAATAAGCAATCCACATCTTTATTTTGTAATCACAGTTGAGTGCATTGATGTAGATCCTTTTACATGTTCAAGAATTTTGTTTCTTTCAAAATTGTTCTGATCATTGACCGACTGAAGCCCAATGCTTCACCAATGACTGAGGGTTTTTCACCTTTTTCAGAACATATAATTACATCAACTTTCATTTCCATTGTAATTGTTTTCCTTTTCTTGGATACACTACTATCACTTGCATCAGGTTTGCGTTGGGGAGCCATGTGAGGGCAGAAAAGGAGAGTTATTAAGTAAAAAACAGTTTGCACTTGATCACATAAATTACTGAGGTGAGGTAAAGGCGTACTAATGCTCCCTCAAGGAGCGCGGCTGGGTTATGCATTACCCGTATTTTGCGGCGTAGAAGACGCTGCATCATGGAAGACGCACCCTGATTTTGGGAATGTAATTCTAGGAAAAAACCTTTTTATACTTACTAACCGACACCAGTGAAACCGTTTCTTGATATACAGCCCTTTTGGCACAAGTACACACACCTCTTTGAATATCATCACTTAGAACTGCTTATCAGTCATCATTTTCATCAATTTAAAAAAAAATCTGTATAAGAAGGTGAAATCTTTAATACAGCACTCATTTTATACACCTGGTCACCTCCACATCTTAGGGGCTGTAGTGTTTACATTCTTTCTCTTGTTTTTGTCGGTATGACAACGACGGAAATTTTTTTTCCAACAGTAGAAGGTAAGCAAATGTAAACATGTATATCAACGTCTAACGAAAACAAAAAATCTTTATTTAAAAAAATAAATTAAAAGAAAAAAGCAACTGTAAAAATCAGTTGAATTAAAAAATTTTGGTGTGAATAAACAAATTCCTGCACTTTGAGACCAGCAGACAACTTTTTGCAATTCCTCAATAGATGGCACTGCCGCACCACTGCCATTAGTAAACAAACCGCACAGCAGCAAAGGTTGTGTAGCTGCAGCCGTTTATTTTTTATTTTTTACCTACTGAGTAAGTAAATACAGGTTGTACCTCTCTAGTCCGGCATTCTGTGGTCTGGAACGATTTTAGTTTGTCCAATAGGTAGATAGGCAACTTTTTTTTTTTTTTTTTTTTTTTTTTTTTTTTTTTTTTTTTTTTTTTTTTTTTTACTTATCTGAATTATTATTATTATTACAGGAGTATTAAATTTATGCCCCTCAGGCCCCAATGTGGGTCAGTGACCTATGCCCAGGTGGGCTAATCCCCTTAAAAAAAAGCCGCGGGAAATTAAGGTTTGTTTACATCCGGCAGTTCGGCTGCTCTCTCTCTCTCTCTGCTTGTCTATACAGAGTACAACATTTAACCCTTTAATATATATGAGCAGTAAATAAGTGTTGCTTTCATATTCTTATGTAGAGTAATGACGATATGTTTTCACATGTGCGCACTTACATACGCGCAGTCTCACTTTTTTTTTTACCATTAATGGTTAGCTACTTATATTGTTCCATTTATTAACATTAAATAACATTACAGGTACTTCAAACAACCATATTATTTTTTTACATTAATTTTACTACAGCTACAATCAGGGTCTTATTTTCTTCAGTTTTATATGTAGAACCAATCAGTCACTGGTTTTGTAAGCTTTAACATAAACAATGCCGGCAGCCGTCTCGTCTTCTCGTGTGTTTTTATATTCCACATATTATTAATAAATTGTATTGTTCATTTTGCACACACAAACATTAATTCAATAAAAACAAATTCAGAAACATTAATTAAAATATATATGAACAGTAAATAAGTGTTGCTTTCATATTCTTATGTTAAGTAATGACGATATGTTTTCACGTATGTTTTCACGTGTGCACACTTACATACGCGATCTCTTTTTTCTTTACCATTATCGTTAGCTACTTCTAATGTTCCATTTATTAACATTAAATAACATTACTTAAAACAACCATATTAATTTTACTACAGCTACAACCAAGGTCTTATTTTCTTCAGTTATATATGTAGAACCAGTCAGTCACTGGTTTTGTAATCAACGAAAACAATGCTGTGTCATTTCCTCGTGTGTTTTAATATTCTACTTATTATTAATGAATTGTATTGCTCATTTTGCACGCATAAACATTAATTCAATAAAAAAGACATTCAGTAATAAACAATAATGAATCGTTTGTACAAAAGAGAAATGACGCTGTTTACACGATTATGCACGTTGGCGGGCTGTTCAAACCCGTCGAAATTCAAGTTTCCGCAGTCAAAATTTTTGTTTATTTTTTTTTTTTGTGTGTGTGTGTGTGTGTGTTCCAATAGAATACCTTGAATTAAAAACTCGCGAACTTTGAGAAGCTACTATACGACATTTAACCCTTCAATATGTCTTCAAAGAGACCATGATGCAGAGGATGCAGAGAAAGTGGTGCTAGTGCTTCCAAGCATAAGCACAAGTCACTATCTATCCAGGAAAAGAGTGAATTTCCATGGTCCGGCACCGGTCAGGTCCTGAGGTTGCCGGACTAGAGAGGTACAACCTGTACTGTAATCGTATTTTTTGCAGTATGTCAACAATATTAGTTAAATCAATTGTTTTATAGTACTGTATAGAGAATACTTGCAATTGCTAAGTACTGTAATGAGGTAACAGTCTTTGTAAGGGGCTGATTTCAGTTAACCCTAAGAAAACCTCTGCTACATCAACTAGCGTCATGGAAGACGCATGGTAATTTTCAAGGTATATTTTTGTAATAAAAAGAGCGTCTTCTATGCCGCAAAATACGCTACTCCCCATCAGCTGCTCCGCCTCGCCTACTCCCCATCAGCCGCTCCGCCTCGCATACTCCCCATCAGCTATACTCCCCATCAGCAGCTCCCAACATCAGCCGCTCCGCCTCGCCACTCCCCATCAGCCACTCGCCTCGCCCCTCCCCATCAGCTGCTCGCCTCGCCTACTCCCCATCACTCATCAGCCTCCGCCTACTCCGCCTCGCCTACTCCCCCATCAGCTGCTCCGCCGCCACTCCCCCATCAGCCACTCCCGCCTGCGCTTACTCCCATCAGCTGCTGCCTTGCCTACTCCCCCATCAACTGCTCGCCTACTCCCCATCATCCGCCCGCCTAGCCACTCCGTGCCCTACTCCCCATCAGCTGCTCGCCTGCCTACTCCCCATCAGCTGCTCCGCCTCGCCTACTCCCCATCAGCCGCTCCGCCTCGCATACTCCCCATCAGCCACTCCGTCTCGCCAACTCCCCACCAGCCCTCCACCTCACTGCTATACCATGCAAACTAGTTCTCCTATTTTAGTACTATGAACCAATTTTACCTATGTTGGATTCTTAAAATAATTGACAATGTGGAACCTCGTTTGTATCGGCGGGTGCTAGTAAATGAGGAACCCCCTGTACAGTATAACATAAATGGCAAAATATTTGTTGAACCTTTTTTTTTTTTTTTTTACACCTGGAAATTGCATGGATTTAAATACAAAGATGTGACAGAACATATGAAACCATGCAGTGCCCAGTCAAGATGATCACATCATTCCTTTTCAGATGGTATGGAGCCACCGGTGTTGCCGTGCTTGCAGAAAACCTTCCCGGAAAAGTTTCGGGCAGCTACACCGATAACCTCTATACCTGTGACTGAAAAGATGCCAACTTTTACTTCTAACAACCATGATAGTCTTGGCAAATTATTCCATGGTTTCCTTGACTATTTTGCTAATAGATTTACGTAAGTTTCCTCTTTGTTATATACTGTAATTAGTTTCTTAGGATTATTTCTTAAATATTAGAGCTGACAATGGAAACTTTATGATATTATGGGTACCTGGTAATTAAAAATACTTCAGAATAGGGTTTGGCTTGGGGGGCATTTTGTTTTCATTCTTAATGTACTAGATGCAGGTTTGTAATGTGATGCTATATGATTAAAAATAGAAGTCATAGAAAACTGAAGGTTAATTATCTTGTAGATGATATTTCCCTCTTTTATTGAGTTAATTCAGGCTTAGAGAGTAAAGGGTTCTGTAAGTTTGTACAAATTTTCCTGTGTTTGCTTCCTTTCAGTAACTGTGAGAGGTTATGTCAAATAAAAATATACTGTGCACCACTTTCAGGGTGCAGTAATGTACAGATGTACACCACCTGTAGAAACAAAGAGGCTTTGTACAGTATATTTGTTTTTAAAGTTCCCATAGATATGCAAGAATTGGAATGAATATAGAAATAAAGGACATTAACCAGGTTCACTGCTTAACATATATATTTCACATGAAGATGTAACCATTGATGATGATATGCACGGCTGGAAAGATTAAGTGTGCAGTGCTTGATTGATTGCACTTAGAGGGAACATTGGTGCAGAATATATTGATCAGGGGTCAGGTTCTTGTAACTACTGTACTGTGATGCACCAAATCATGAATAACTTTTTATTGGGTAAACAAAGTTTGTCAGCAATCACTTTTTGCCCCGGTAG
Source organism: Homarus americanus (assembly GCF_018991925.1). Lineage (NCBI taxonomy): Eukaryota > Metazoa > Arthropoda > Malacostraca > Decapoda > Nephropidae > Homarus > Homarus americanus. The sequence continues at coordinate 3,551,424 of NW_024723050.1, read as the reverse complement.
ACATAATGCACAATCTACCCACCTTGTCGAGCCCCCGACACATTAAAAACATCAGGTACAATACTGCCTGATAATGCTAGGTAGGTGAGGTGAGGTGAGGGGTGGCAGGAGATGCTATACAAGATTAGATCAGGTTTATTTGCCTACCGTGAGTATACAATAACATAGATAACTAAAATAGAAATTATTAATACAGTCAAATCTATAAGATTCTGATAGCTTCAGATTTAAAGTGTGCTAAGATTTGAGTGAGAGTTTTCATGTTTGGCTGCTCTACAGTATGTGTGGCTTTGTGAGCAGTGTGGTGGTGGTGTTTGTTTTTATAAACTGGTACCGTATTCAGTATCATTTATCCCTTAGAACAACATTCTTTTGGTTACATGTGTATAGAGATTAGCTGTATTTCTGTGTGTGTGTGATAATAACGATATTTTTTTTTTTTTTTTTTTTAGTTCTGCAGCCCAAAGGCTGAAAATATACATTGAAAAAATAAATTACTTATTACATACGAAGACATGGGGTGGGTGGGTTATTTAACAAAAGCTTTCATTACTGAAAGAAGAAGGAACAATGATTGAACATACAAATTATTATAGTTTACAGTTGATGGCCCGGGCCTGGGCTGGTCATTGAGACACCGGGTGGTGTGGTGTTCACTTGGTGCAGTAACTCGTCCTCGGGTGTTGATATGAGGGACCTCACGTGGTCATGGAGACATCGGGTGGTGTGGTGTTCACGTGGTGTAGTAACTTATCCTCGGGTGTTGATATGAAGGACCTCACGTGGTCATGGGACACCGGGTTGGTGTGCATGCGTGGCTGCACTTTTGAAAAAATATTGTAAGTCTTCATGTGAACAGCTGTTTCATCATACTTCTCTTGTAGTTCATTCAGCTCAGTTATTTTTCATTTTCACTCTTTGTATGCTGTACTTCCTTCACTGTTTGGTTGCAGAAGTATTCATAGGCTTCAGCTAGTTAAGATTAAGTTAGGTTAGGTTGGTTAGGCTAATTTGAGTTGGCCCAAATCACCTGCTATTTTGTGTAACTAAACAAATATTGCATACCCCATTGTCCAGTCATGTTTCCCCCAAGGTTTCACAAAAGGTTTAGAAATTCATGAAAGAACAGAAATTGTATTGTAAATGAAAATTGAATCTTTATTTTTTATTAAGAGAAATTTTTCAGTTTTTATTAAGCAACTGTTGCTTTACTTAACTACTACCTTTATGAATGAACATCAGTTTACTATAATTAATTGTCAGTAATTTCAGTCACATAGTTAATGCCAGTACTGTATGATATACCGTATATACTCGTGTATAGTTCGCGTTTTTAAGACCAAATTTTTAGGCAAAAATTGGAGGTCGTCCAATACATGCGTAATAGTTTTGTTAGGTTGAACCCGTGCATGATGGGAAGGGCGAGGAGCAACTTTTAGCTTCAGACATGAAAAATATTTACCATTTACTGCCAGTAAACAATGGAAATGTAAAATATGTACCAATTAGTAATGAAAAGTTGTGCAGTTCCTCCAGCGAATGAAGCTCACCAACTTACAATAGGCTAAATTACCTTACAACGTGCTTTCAGTAGTCTATGTTGAAGTTCTTAGCACAGACTAACTTATCATATCATATACGGTATCACAGTTCTCATTGATCTACAAAAAATACCGGTAATAAAAACCTTTTCGATATTTCACACTTAATATAATACCCAGTAATCTACTTCAACCTCCTATTGTTTACAACGACGCATCACGCACCACCAGCTGTTGCGTGTATCAGCTAGACGGTACACGTGTTTTTCGAATCGTTTTCAGCTAAAAAACTGTTACATCACATGTACATTTTACCTTAACTGTGCCTGAATGAATATATTCTCGGAAATAAATAGTAGTTTTGCTGAAACGTGATGTATTTTAATGTAAAATAGGATAAAATACACGACGAAAACAAAAGATTTTACCTAACCTTCCGATGTTCAAGAGAAGTTACTCGTTTTTTTAATAGTTTTTGGTTAAAATGTTGTTATATTACAATGGTATTCTATTCATACTGTGCTTGATATAATACATTCACGGAAATGTAATATTTTTGCTGAAATGACGTACGTATTACAGTGGAAAGTGGGATAAAATCGTGACGAAAACAATGACTTTTGCTTTCTTTCGTTCAAAAGATGTTACCGTAATCGATTTTCAAATGGTTTTCAGTTAAAAAACTGTTGTATTACAATAATATTCTATCCTGATTGACTTGAATAAATACTACGATACCATATTTCTGAATATTTTCATTAAAATTCATCAAAATCATTTTCCTTGTCATCGTCTGCAGCACCAAACAGCTTCTCCCAGGCCTCTCCTTGAACAGGGCTAGAGGTTACGTGTTTTTTTAATCGTTTTCAGTTAAAAAACTATTACATCGCACGTATTTTTACCTAAAATGCTCCTGAATGAATATATTCTCGGAAATAAATAGTAATTTTGTTGAAACGTGATGTATTTCAATGTAAAATAGGATAAAATGCATGACGAAAACAAAAGACTTTACCTAAGCTTCCGATGTTCTTGAGATGTTGCCCGTTTTTTTAATAGTTTTCGGTTAAAATTCTGTTATATTACAATGATATTCTATTCATACTGTGCTTGATATAATGCATTCACGGAAATGTAATATTTTTGCTGAAATTACGTACGTATTACAGTGGAAAGTGGGATAAAATCGTGACGAAAACAATGACTTTCGCTTTCTTTCGTTCAAAAGATGTTACTGTAATCGCTTTTCGAATGGTTTAGTTAAAAAAATGTTGTATTACAATAATATTCCCTCCTAATTGACTTGAATGGAAATATACAATATTTTTGTTGAAACTACCCGCGTTTCAGTGTAAAGTGTCGTAATAATAAATGGTAAACAATTTGCCTTCGGCACTCGGTGTTTCAGGCACGGCGAGCCTCAGTTTATAGGACGTAGAGTGTTTTTACTGAAGGTTTGGTGTTCCATTACCCTAAAAAACGTGGGTCGACCTATAAATGAGGAATATCATAAATTAACGATTTCTTTGTCAAAAAATCAGGGTCGACCTATAAACAAGGGGGGGTTATAGACGAGTATATACGGTACTTGAATATTTAAAAGTTTATCATGATAAGTCTCATTGATATAAACCTCAACTATAAATGGGTTTACTTAAGGTTTATGTTTTTAGATTAATGAAACCAGAAATAGGAAATCAAATAATTGTGATAATTACCAAAATAAATTAAGTTTGAGTGGGGAAACAGAAAATCATCACTGTGTAAATCTCACTTTATTTTACAGGTTTATTGAGGAGACAATCTCAGTGCGTACGGGAGGAATTGCACCCACAGATCAATGCCGCAATGTTCAATCTCGGAAGAATGATTCACGAATGTGGAAATACCTCTGCATTGAAGGTTTGTAACAATTTTTGGGCAATAAGAATGTGGTTTGTGTTAGTTCTTGGACAATAAGTTCAAAATAATTATGAAAATAGTCAAATTTGATGAGAAAGATAGTTATATAGCAATTTTGTTGAGATATATATGAGAGGTAAGTTAGGGATGTCAGTCATCCTCATGTATGGCTCCCTCTGACTTGAAGGAGAGTCATCTAACCAAGTTGGCTGCATGAGTCAACTTTTTTTCTAAAATATCCCATGCACCCTTATCATCAACTCTTATATTCAAATCTCCCATTAGTCAATCTATTTCCCATGTTACAGCTCTCAATACTGTTATTAAGGTATTCCCATAATCTTTATTTCTCATCCTTGCTCCTTATATTCTGTGGTCTATATACTGTATATTAAATATAACCCATCTTTCCCTCCCTTCTATTTAATCTGATTTTCATACACATTTCATCTCTGAACAACATAGTCACAAATTTCACTTTTTCTAGGACAGACAGAAAGAAAACTTATCAAATCACATGTTTAAATATTTATATGTTTTATCTTTGTGACAAGTTCTCCGTATTTAAATGCTAATAATTTGCATTGATAAATAAGATTTTTTTCTCCTTTTTTCTTTGGCAGAGCCATTTGATCTGACAAACACTGCAAGATCTGTTTATGATGAAGCTGTGTTTGAGCGAGTGAAGAAGGTCTTTGTGGATTCATACAAACAATTGAATGAGAAGAGGGACCTTTCATATATTCTCTCGTGAGGCCGATACAGCAGTTGGTGTGAAGAAATAACAGGAAACAGTATCAAGAAGATGGCTTTAGCCTTGTGATTTTGGTTAAAGCTGACAATTATATACTGGCCTGTCACAAGCTCAGTTTGGGTCCACTGGTTGATGTATGTTCATTGGAATGTGTTTAGAACTTTCCTTAAACAATTCTCTTATAGGTTATTATATGTTGCAGCATACTATAGTTTTGAATATGGGACCATGCTTGAAATGTCTGTAAAATGCTGTTTCAAGGAACACAGTCTGAGTCCTTTAGTACTAGGACAAGTCAGACTACAAGTGAATGTGGGATAACACTGGCTTGTAATGAGTAGAAGACTGTGCAGTATACTCTCTTGACTTACATACCAGGGAAGGGTCAATTTAATGTGATCCAATATATTGGATTACACTACATGTAAACCTTAGTATTAGTGTTTGCAGTGGTGTTATTGGCAAGAAAATGTGCAAGCATATGTATTTACCTCTATAAGACTGAGGAAGAAAATTTACATAGAAATAAATTGACATTGGTGACATGGTATTGAAAAGATATACAAGCATATGCATTTACTTCATTGAATCTGAAAAATGTTTAAATACGTTTGAACAAACTGTGATGACAAGACACTTTTCATACTGTTTATGCTTAGTGGAATCATAAGATTGGGAGGAAGTAAACAAATTATGCTGTTGTGCAGAACATTGGTGTTTTTTCTGAAGTGGTCCATCTTCAACCAACAGCATTCTCGCTAACCTGAGCTCAATTCTGGCAATAAACCTTAACCAACTTTTTTTTGTATTGTTGGATCCATATGTATTTTTCACATTACATGCCACATGATTATATTTCAGAAAGTGCACATATTGTACGAACTCCTGTAATGTATTCTCCTTCCCATTATGAGGGAATGGTTCTTCAGAAGGGAAAAGCTGGAATGCTCCACTTGTGTTTTTGATGGTTTCAAATATTCAATGAATCTAGTTGAAGACCTGTGATGACTTACCCTCGGATATATATGAAAGATATAAACTAAGGTGTGAAAACTATAAAAAGAAGAAAAAAATCCTGAAGAGGTGTAGTATCTTTTCTGTTACTTTTCCATTTAAATTAATCAATACATCTGGAAAAGCAACAGTTGGTTACTATGAACTTACTTGAAGGAACTGTAATTTTGAAATTATTATAATATTTAACATAAGAATGTTAACTTTCAGGAACTTGTTTAATTTAGAAGCTAAAATCCTCAAGAGAAACCTCCTTTATTTCAACTTTTGTTGGGTTTATTAGATATTTAAGTGTTGTTTATAGCTATCATTTTGCAAACAAGAATGTGTATCCCTTCATTTTTATGTTGTTCTGTGATTGTGAATAAGGGATATAAAGTAACTCCTATAAAAGTAAATGAAAAACATTAACTTTTTTGTTTGTGGTTACAACCTTGGTACAGTCTGATGCTGTACTGTACAAGCTTTAAGGCTTAGGCAGGTTGTAATATACAATGTTCTCTCACTGTAGTTGTATAGCTTTATTTTTCACCAAATCAATGCGGTTTTATTTGAGGAAAACAACTTTAAAAAAATATTATATGATGATGTTGATGACTAAGATAGATTTGAATGTACAGCATCACATAAATAGGTTCTTGAAAGTGTATTCTGTGTTAGGTGATTGAGTGCAGCTCTCCACCTACAAAGCTGTAAGTTTATGATAACTCGGTCAGTTGACTTGAGTTTCAGGGTTTCAGTTCTCAATTCATGTGGCTGTTCTTGTTTCTGTCATCATCACTCTCAGTCCTTTTCTTGAGATTTTCTATTAAAATTGATTGAAGGCTGATTTTGAATTTATTTAGACTGTTGTTAGTACAGGGTGTAGTTACACATTTAAAATATTCTTTGATAAAAGGTAAACAGGTGATTAAATAATCGTTATATAAAAAAATTCTGACATTATTATTATTATTATTATTAGTAGTATTTTACTCTTCGCATTTTTAAGTTATCATTAAAGGAGACTTGTTTTTTGTTGTCAAATGTTAGCTGAAGTATAATTTTCCACATCAGAACTTGAAGAAGGATCAGAGTTTGGAAAACACTTGCATAAATAGTATTTATATCTTCCAAAAAATGTGGACTGATGATTTCACATTTCAGAGAAAGTGTAATGAGGCCAGTAATGCTACTTGAATTCTACCTCTTGTATGGTTGAACGTGTGTGTGAATGGGCTTGTAAAAGATGAACCGATTTAGATTTGCCTTATTTTACTCAAGGAAATGGACAAAACTAATGCCTCTGTACTTCAGTGAATATTATTATGTATATATTTCTCTCATATTCAATTCATTATTCACTGTAATGCAGAAATCCAGCATTCTAAAGTAATCAGTGCCCGTGGGTATGAATTTTTGCATAATGAGCATTACTTCTTAGAACTTAGTATTTCATTCATAATGGATACTGGATTTTCAGTGGTCCATGATAAACAGCTAGAGTCTAGTTTATAGTAATGTTTTAGGTTGATAGATTTTGATGGAAAGTATTATATACTGTGTGATATTACCACATGAAAATGTCATCATGAATGTCAAATCATTAACAAGTATGTGAGGTCAGGATTTTTTGCGGTGTGGATAGAATATCTTGGTACTCTTTTTTTTTTTGTGCTTTGAAATGTTTGGACGTTGGGAAAGTAAAATACTTGTGGAGAATTTTATGTTCAGGTTTTATGTTAGTTAAGTAAAGTGCAGTATATTTATATGAGAGAGACCACACCCAAAGTATTATAGAAAGCAGTTTTAATATAATATGTTAAGTAAAGAAGTGTTAAATGTTATGGTAGTATTTTCTTTTGAGGGTTTTATCCAAAGGGCTTCAAAGATAATCTGGTTTTGTGTTAAATCACTCAAAGTATTGACAAATTCCTGTATTGAGACAGACTTTAATTGAATTTGCAAAGAGTAAAACATTTTTCAGTACCACTCTAGTTTTTGGTGAGGACTGCATTGGGTTTCTTGTGAGAGGAAGTTTATTCAAATGTCTGAATATTGTTATGAGTTTTGCCTTTCATAGTGAAACTTTTTTGTAGGAACACGAATATTGATACTTCTTCACAGATATCATGTATTTCAATGATTCTCATTAGTTGTGAAGAATGAAAAACATCAGATTTACTTTCATAAATGGTAAAGAAATAGACAGTGCTACTGTATTCTATTTATGGTGGTACTGATGTTAATTTCTCTGTGTGCATCCCCATCCAGGTTCAGACTTTTAACAGTGCATTTACATCATTAATATGAGCCTTACCAGTAGTAATTTCTCTTGATTACTTTTAAGTTATAAGCTTGTGCATCGGTATAAAGTATTGATCAATAAACTTGTCAAGGACATTGAGATATTCATCATGAATAGGTGTGAGGAGTACAGCAGGTATGAAAAACTAGGATGTTTCATATCTAAGGCACATTGAATAGATTTTGCATGGGTCACCTTACTGCTTTCTGTAAAATGATGCATAGGTGGCTCACTTGATCATAGGTATACAAACTCAAGAATACAGTACTGTAATAGCATTATGATTGAAAATTAAACTTATATTGCATTTTACACCCTGGAATAAATTTTCCTGTTTCAGGGTATTGCCTTTAATCTTAAATTATGAAGTCTCAAAACCCATGCAGTTCACCTTCCATACTACCTACCTGATTCCCAGCTCATATGAAACCATTAAAAGATGTTGAAGGTGCTGATGGAAGTGTGGCTTAGAGCACCTATTCAACCGTTTGTAATGGAGTAAGATTTTCATAGATACTGTAATTATGAAAGAAGGCATTGGTGACAGATTTTATGCTGCAAATCTTTATTTTGTATTTTATGGGAACAAGTAGATCCTTAATTTCTGTTTGGGAGGAAGAGCTGTAACGATAAGGATTATATAGTAATTCTAAAGATTTTATTTCTCTTGCTAATCTGCTGTATTTTGAACCTGAGTTGAGGTCCAGCAGGGTGCATTTGGGCTTCACCTTTCATGATTCCATCATTTTGAAAAGCAAAGCTTATTTTTACTTATGGTAATTTTTTTAATTTTTAAGTTTTGTTGCCATACTGATACATATTTTTTGTTACACACAATTATGACAGTATATATATATATATATATATATATATATATATATATATATATATATATATATATATATATATATATATATATATATATATATATATATATATATATATATATATATATATATATATAAATTTTTTTTTTTTTTTTTTTTTCATTGGTCCATAGCACGCGGACTTCAGCGGACTTCAGCATATAACAACCTCACCAGCCAGGACTCGAACCCTCCTGGCTGGTGAGGTTGTTGATTTTATATATATATATATATATATATATATATATATATATATACACACGAATGACTTCAAAATATATACAGTTGTGAAAAGCTTGAAATGGTAATGGTTTTGTGGCAACTGCTCTTATACTAGAAAAATTATTGTTTATATTATGCCTTTTATTGCAGCTCTCAGTATCCTGTTTTATTTGCTTGAAAGCATGGATGGCCATGGAAAATCATTCTGAAAGTCTGAATTTAATGCTTATATATGTGTATTCACCCAAATTTTACCTTCCACTGTCTGCTCATCTGTTCTCTGTTATATTCTTTGCTGCTCTTTTATGTACAGTATTTTCATTGTTATCCTAGAGTCATATCAGGATGGTTGTGCAATACCTCATTATTTTATGTCCGTGTCAAATTGCTTGTTGGATTGATCTGGAATGTCATGTGAATAGTACTGCTTATAACAACTTGTTTAGCCTTGCCAACAATTTAAGAAGCTAATTCCAATGAATGAAGTTTTACTCCATTTTGCCAGTACATTTTCCACAATAGTATATTACCTGGGTAGTCAGATTTAAGATCAAACATACATATTTCATTCACAATCATTTATTCCTCTTACTGCTGTAACCAATGTTTTCTTTGGTGCACATGGATGTTGTTTAATGGCAAGGTAAACCAGAGTACGTATGTGTAAAATCCATCAAGCAATGTTTTACCTAACCCAGAGTATATCAAGAGTTGTACAAAAATTTCTTAACCATGGGCTGTACAGTACTTAATTCACCGTGTTGGTTTTTAAGATCAAGACTAATCTCTTAATATTGCCATCCACACTGAAAATGTATTACTACTGTGTACCTATCACCTTCAAGCTTTAGTACAGAAGAAGATTAAAAAATTGGGGAGCCTAAGCAAAAAATAGCATTAAGAAACCTATACAGCACATGTCATTTGCCAAGTTTAGCTTTAAAAGAAATTATTATTTTCTTGCCAACATATTCATTTTATTCTTGAAGTCTGACCAGATAAATCAGCCACCTTCTGTTATGGTAGTTAAGGATACAAGCTTTATACAGTATACCACTTATTATTGTCAGTAACTAACACATTTTGTAGAGCATACTTTTTTATTTTAAATTAATAGTTTAGTGTTTATATCGGGAATGAAAATATATTTGGTTATTGTTTATTGTATTCACTTTTTTATATATATACCCTGTATATATATATATATGCACTGAATTTGAAGCTTGGATTCTTTTTATTATTTTCTTAATAATTGTTTTGTTTTCATCTCCATAGTCTAATTATTGTTTGATCATTAAAAGTTATATTTGAAGGTACAGTGTACAGAAATTATATATATATATATATATATATATATATATATATATATATATATATATATATATATATATATATATATATATATATATATATATATATATATATATATATATATATATATATATATACATAAACACACACACACACAGTGGTCTCTCGGTTAACGAACACAATTTGTTCCAGAAGGTCGTTCGTTAATCAAATCCATTGTTTCAATGGGATATTGGGTAATTGGTTCCAGCTCACCGAAAAGTTCATACAAAGTAAAAACAAAATGCAGTAAAGTACACTTACTTTGAGGTGTGTATGTAGAAGGCTCCTGGTTGATGATGATGATGATGGGAATTAGAAGTGGGGGTGGAGGAGAAGAGAAGGAAGTGGGGATGGAGGAGAAATCACCCCGTGCTTGATGCCGTCATTTCACCAATAAAATTTTAAGTTCACTAAGTGTAATTCAAGATTATTTTCTTTAAATCAACACTGCACTGCACTATATATTGTCAATATGTTAAATAAATTTCAGAATGACCAATAATTATACTGTAAAAATGTAAAAGTACTCTGTTTTCAAGAGACCCACAAGCAAGATGTTTCCTCCACTGAACAGACACACAAACTAACGCCTTGGTGGGTGAGTGAAGTGGCTGATGGGCGCCCTAGAACCGATTACTGTATTGGCGGACTAATCTACCAGCCGATGAGCAAGCCAAAACATGTTGACATGTTTTCATAAGAATTTCGTAAATCAAATTTTTGTTCAAACCCCAGAATGCGACGCCTAGCTTTTTGATCGTTAACCGAATTGAAGATTCTTAAGGAAGGTAATTAGTTAACCGAGGGACCACTGTGTGTGTGTGTATATATATATATATATATATATATATATATATATATATATATATATATATATATATATATATATATATATATATATATATATATATATATATATATATATATATATATATACACACACACAGTGGTCCCTCGGTTAACGAACGGTTCGATTAATGAAATTTCGGTTAACGAATTACCTCCCATAAGGCTCTTCAATTCGGTTAACGAACAAAGCTTCAATTAACATAATCCTTATGAACATCACGTTTTGTTGTGAGCTTCAGCTGATGGGCTAATCTGCCAATTCAGTAATCTGTTCTATGTTTACATACGTTTCCAGTGGAGTAAATATCAAGAAAGTTGTGCTCTTTAATATTTTTGCATTTTTTATATTAAAATTATTAGTCATTTTAACATTTAACATATTGATAATATATGAAGTACAGGGAACTAGTTTTTTGTGCGCCCATCAGACTCTTGACTCAACCAACAGGCGTCAGTTGGGCTCTGTTGACAGTGGAGTGAACATCCATTTTGTTGGTGTCTTGAATATTTTGCATTTTTCATTGAAATTCTTGGTCATTCTGAAATTTAGTTAACATATTGATAATATATAGTGCAATGCAGTGTTGATTTAAATAAAATAATCTTGAATTACACCGAGTGAACTTAAAATTTATTGGTGAAATTACTGCATCAAGCATGGGTCCCCTGAAAGGTGATTTCTCCTCCATCCCCACTTCCTTCTCTTCTCCCTTCTCCTTCACCCCCACTTCTAATTCCCGTCATCATCATCAACCAGGAACCTTCCACAAACACACCTCAAAGTAAGTATACTTTACTGCAATTTTTTTTTTTACTTTGTACAGTACAGGTATGTACTTTTCGGTGAGCTGGAACCAATTACCCAATACTCCATTGAAATAATGGATTCGGTTAACGAACGACCCTCTGGAACAAATTGTGTTCGTTAACCGAGGGACCACTGTATATATATATATATATATATATATATATATATATATATATATATATATATATATATATATATATATATATATATATATATATATATATATATATATATATATATATATATATATATATTCCATTGTTTGCAAGAATAGTGATACTTATTGTACTAAAGAAAAGCAGTACAGTACAGTACCTGTATATCTTTGGGATGCATTATAACTTAGTCAAGTGTAGTTTCACGATGAACAGATTTTCCAGCAGGATATTACTATATGGATATTTGTTCCTTAATGTCCAAGTTCTGTGACTTTCATTCTTGGGAACAAGGCAATCTTATTGTGGTGTATAAAATTTACCAAACAAAACTGATAACATCTTGAAATGCAATCTTGTGTTGTGTTTTTTGGCATCTATTGTGAAAGAGTTAGACAAAAGGATAGCTTTAATATTTTGCGTTTTGGGTGATATCAAAGAATAATCACGAAATTGGGTAATGTTAAGTTATTATATGTAACTTGAATTGTATCACACGGGAGTCAGGTAGACCTGGTTAATTTATTTGACCAACTCAGATCTGGTAGTGTATTCTTGAGACTGCAGCATATTGACTCCTCTTGCCTAGGAGGATGTACAAAAGGAGAATTACATAGTTATAGTGGGTTATATGTTATTCAAAATATTATTTGTGTATAAAAATATTGCTTAAGATCTGATGATTCTCTTCATAATTGATATCCAAGAAAGGTTCAAATCAGTGCCTAGGTTATATTGATTCTCTTACCGTTGATCCTGTACTGTACAGACATTTGTTTCAGAGGAACTTAGATTATGCATCACACAAAATCTTACAAAATTTTACTGCTTTGGGCTCATTTCTAGAAACAGGTAGTGTAAATATTGGCTCATGTTAACAAAATAATACTTTCCCATGAAAATACTCTGGTGTCGAGATGAAATGTTACCAGAGGTGAGCTTTTACTGTTCAAGAAGCATCATTTGAAGTTATAGTATTGATATGATTGGACTTTTTTTTTTCCATTAGAGATTGTGTTAATTTTGCAAATAGTATTTTCATTTCATACTTGTCAATAAAATATGTATATATATATATACACACACACACACTAGATGCTGTTTCTTGTGTATTTCTAACTTATCAAGAAAATAGGCACATAGGTACTATTTGAGGTGCCCCCCAAAAAAAGCAAACTTTCAGATAAGATTAAAAGGAAAATTCATAAAAAAATATTTATACTGTAATGAAATTGGTTGAGTTAGAGTATTGTGCTGTCCTTAAGTTTGGTCTAGATTTCGTTGGACAATATTTGTATGATATTCATATGTCTCGTAATCAGACAATCTTGAATTGTAATGCAAAGTAAGCTCTTGTCTAGTATATGAACAGGAAATCTGGGCACAAATAATTCAATATCTTCTCATTGAAGTGATCAGATTAGGATTTGTTTTAGTTGTGATGACATGTTGAACAAACTGTTTAGTCATCTTGTTTCTCTAAATGCTTAGGTAAGAAATCCTAAAGTGGGTCATCTAAACACACAGTACACTAATATTACTGGTGTTTGTACTTCAGTGTTAAAAAAATTGGAATTGAACTGGGAAAAAAAAGACTAGTAAGGATTCTGTTAGTGTTCAAATTATTTACATGCCTCACTTACATGATGCATTTTCCACACATTCATACTTGTCTTCAGTCTTTTATAAACTTCTTGTATACTATAATTTTTTTTCCACACACCCTATTACTGTCGTGAATGAATGTGTTAATATTTATATGTCAGTAATTTATAAATATAAACACTACAATACTCACACATTCATGTATAAACTGCTGCAGATGGACATGACTGGTATTTAATAATTTGTGTTCCTTAGTTTTCATTTTTGGTCTGCTTATTCTTTCTGTTTTGAAAAGAGGATAGAGTTGCATATAAAATGCTGTACTACTGGTTAATGTTTATACTCCTGTATTTAATAGGATTTTGCAATGTTTGATTTATTTGTGTGAGTGTTTGTTTATGCTTGTTGCTGTGAATGCAAATGTGCATATTTGTAAATGAATGCATTTATATGTTTACCAAAATGAATACTGTCAAACACATTTAAAGGTATAGTTACTTATTTCCCTTTTTTTTTCCACTGGAGCATTGCATCATTCCAGTAATTTGTGGTTGTTTAAGGTGATATTGTAGCAGATCAAAACTGATAGACAGTAGACGTACAGTACATGAATATTTTGTTTCGTGACAGTTGTGCGTGTAAAGCTTAGCCTAAGATTAAAAGCTTTAGTTGTGAAAGATTTGAATTACTGGGGATGGCTTCATTTTCCTTATTTAGTGTATGATTTCTGCAATATACTGTGTAAAATATAAACTATAATGTAGAACTACAGTTATTCAAGGTTTGATGAACCTGTGTATGTATTCTGTGTTCACATATGTAGGTATCAGATGTCTTATCTGCGAGTGTAATGTATTCTGATATAGCTTATCCCATTTTTATTAGTGATATACTATATATGTATATATATATATATGTATGTATATATATATATATATATATATATATATATATATATATATATATATATATATATATATATATATATATATATATATATATATATATATATATATATATATATATATATATATATATAAAATTTTCTCTGAAATTGGATAACCATATTTATTGGCCATAAATATTGTAGGAGTTGAATTCACTACAGTGTATCTTTGCTTCCCATTTTAAAAGCCTTTCGTACATAACTAGGTTTATTATACTGTAAAACTTAAAATTAATGTGGAAGACAACTGAAATGTCCCCATAATGTCCCTCAAACCCAGAACTGCTAGAATAAGAATCATAGATCCACTCTGCTACCCTATCAATCTGGAAGTTATAGGTTTGAGATCCAATATTTGGAGGATTTGATTGCAATGATGTGTGGAAAAATGCTTATCTGTTTATATAATATAGAAGAGATGTGATAAAATAGGTAAAAAAAATAGTAATTATTTTTAACAATAGTACAGTTTAGTGTATTAATGTATTAGATTGAAAGTCTGGGTTAAGCTTTTCTTGTGGTATAATCCTATGGTTTTGTACTAAATCATAAAATTTATGTATGTATGCAAGAATTAAGTTTGGTCCTAAGTTGTCTAAGATTTGCAAATGTATTAAGTGCCTAAGAAGATAAAATATTTTCGTATTCTAGATCCTCAAATTTTAGCACTGGTAAAACAGTTACAGTATTTGAAAGTGAAATCCCTCTATGAGAGAGAGAGAGGTACTGATTATAGAAGTTACATGTACTATGAATCATAAGTCTTGGGCTTCATATTTTGTGGCTTGCTTTGAACAGTAAAGTAAGCATGTGATATTATGTAAAGAACTAGAGTGAGGAAATTTAACGTCCTGAATACTTGAAGTTTGTGTTGATTGTGGTCTTGATAACGGAGGCAGTTGCATTGTGTTATATATATATAGTAATAGTTATAATGGTTTCAAAGGAAGGACCCATTATAGATTTGTTGGTTGGTCCTTTTATTATTTTGGCATTCGTTTCAAAAAGTGAAATAAAAAGTACAGTATTCCTGAGTGATTTAATTAACAGTGGAAAATAAGAAAACACATCTATATACAGTATAGTCTGCATTTACGCGGTCAATTGAACGCGTGGAGTTCCGAGTAAAACGTGAAACGCGTAAACGAAACAACAGAACATATGGGATTAATTGAAATAGAGACTGGGCCGACCCCCAAACTTCACTTTTTCCGACACAATACGTACCTTGTAGTAAAAATAACATCTTAATTTTATGATGGTATGTACACATAATTAATATTTTATGAGAAATATCAATAATATTAGGTTTTTTAACACTTACGTTAGTAGAAAAAATGGGTCAGCACACATGGATGGCGGCTGGTTCCGAGGCAGAGGGCAGATTAGTTGCCCTCCAGTGAATCACTTTCATAATAATAATAATAATAATAATTAACGGTTTATTGAAAGAGCTTGGCAGCCAGAAGGCTGAAAATATACAGTTACATATTTGGGGAATGGGTTTCGAATACAGTTACATATTTGGGGAATGGGTTTCGAATTACAAATAATATACAAGTAACATAAGTGATACAAATAAGATATATAATAACTAGATGGGGAAAAGCTCAAACTACAGTGCATTTCAACATAGTGACAGTGCAAGAAGTAGTATTTACTGGGAGTGAATACACTGGTTTATTACAAGTTATTGATAATTTTTACAATGGTTGGGACTGGGCTGTTCTTATAGCGATCAGTTAGTGCGTATGGGCTGGATCGGTTGTGGTGTCGAACAGCAATTCTCGGGCTAGGGATCTCAGGTGGTAGTAGGAGCGATGTGAGGATGGTGTAGAAGCTTCTTACCAAATTTGCAGATGAGGTCGTGGTGATGGTCAGTGAGAGTCGAAAGGGTCAGTGTGTTGAGCGTTTCTTGATATGTGGAGTAGGAAGGGGAGAGAATAATCTTGCATGCCCTCTTTTGCACTTTTTCTAGGTGTTTACGTTGTGTGGCATTTAGGGAGGAAGACCAAGTAGGGGAGGCATAGGTGAGCTTGGGAAGTATGAATGTGTAAACACTGAGGAGCTCGGGTGCAGGAACTCCGAGGGACTTGAGTCGGCGGAGGAGGTGGAGACTACTCGCAGATGTTTGCAGGGCCTCCCAGACAAACCCCCCAAAATCCATATCCTCACTGTCACTATCACTATCACTGACTTGGGCTGGCTGTGGTTGTGGTGGGTTGCGGGCGAAGAAGTCCTTAATACTACGTTGACGACTAGCATTGATGTTGTCGAGATAGATCTGGATATACGGCTCCATAACTTTCGTCAGACGGTTATTAGACACTTCATACCAATGCTTGTCAGGGTCGTTGTCAAGGATGAGCTTAATTTTCTCCCCCAACTCGATGATTTCCTTCACATAATCATAGCTTGGTCCAGGTAATTCAAGGTTTTTCTCGGGTGGTGGGGGTCCAGCGGAAGCCATTGTGAGGGGAATAGCGGGCACAAGAGAGAACTGTATACGCGGACTGAGAACAATGTGACTGGCCCGGCTAGGTCAGCGACTTCTGGTGGCAGGGCACGTCATGTTACGTTAGACCAATCACAGCTAGCGGCGGAGGGAATGCGTGTATGGTAAGGATGCGTGGCCCAATCTCAGTCCGATACGTCATGTGATGTCAGCGATAACGTAAGAGCGACCTAATGCGCACCCCTCACCGCGCCACTTACCGTGTATGGTCAAGAATGGACCGCGTGAGTAAAAAATGCCACGGCGCGTCTGGACCTCTCCAGCCACTCACCGCGTAAATGATGAAATTTACCCCGTAATTAAAACATTTCATTCTGGCAAGGCACCGCGTAAATGACCAAACGCGTAAACAAAGACCGCGTAAATCCAGACTACAGTATACTATATGGACATTTGTATAGAACAGTACTATATAGTACATCACATAACTATGAAATCTGTCTATATATATATATATATATATATATATATATATATATATATATATATATATATATATATATATATATATATATATATATATATATATATATATATATATATATATATATATATATATATACATACATACATACATACATACAGTATAGTCTTGATTTACGAGGTCAATTGATCCCATGGAGGTCCGCGTAAAACGAGAACGCGTAAACGAAATAACAGAACATATGGGATTAATTGAAATAGAGACTGGGCCGACCCCCAGACTACACTTTTTCCGACACAATACGTACGTCGTAGTAAAAATAACATCTTAATTTTATGATGGTATGGAAACACACTTAATATAGAAGAGAAATATCAATAAGAGAATACAGTAATATACTGGACCAGGTAAAAGAAAAACCAAGGTTTAACACTTATGTTAGTAGAAGAGATGGTTGGGCACGCGAGGATGGGGGCTGGTTCCGAGGCAGAGGGCAGATTAGTGGCCCTCGGGTGAATCACTTGTATCACTATCCACCACAGATGTCAGGGCCTCCTTGACAAACCCCTCAAAGTCACCATCACTGACCTGGGCTGGCTGTGGTTGTGGTGGGTTGCGGGCGAAGAACTCGGTGATGTTCACTGACGGCTAGTGTTGATGTGGTCGTGATACATCTGGATATACGGCTCAATAGTTTGCAACAGATGGTTATTGGAGACTTCATATCGGTGATTTACTGGGTCTTCGGACAGGATGGGCTTGAGTCTCTCTGCATACTCGATGGCTTCCTTTACATCACCATGAGTTAACTTCTGTTGTTCTCATTCTGCCGCACCACCTGCCTCCTCACTGACGTCATCATCTTCCAACATCTCGTCGGCAGTCACCTCAGGTTCCCTGATTACCTCCAGGATGT
Organism: Homarus americanus; assembly: GCF_018991925.1. NCBI lineage: Eukaryota > Metazoa > Arthropoda > Malacostraca > Decapoda > Nephropidae > Homarus > Homarus americanus. The sequence continues at coordinate 3,533,267 of NW_024723050.1, read as the reverse complement.
CGCCGTTGGTGGTCTCAGAGAAGCCTTCAGCTGTAACACTCTGTGCAGCCTCTCTTGCAAGGTCCACTGCCACTGCAACAGACTGAGCCTCACCAGCCACAGGTTGCCTCTGCCTCCCACCTGGGATACCTTGCAACACATGCCGCCACACGGGACGAATCGTTGCCACAGACAGCTGCCCCCATGCCTCCACCAAGAAATCAACAGCTTTCTTGACGTTAAACATCTTCCAAAACTGTTTTACTTGCACTTCATGTTCCGCCAACTCTTCTTCTGGATCCTCGCATTTGTTATCTGTGCCACTCGGAAGGTTCCGCAACTCATCCTTGGTGTTGGTGAAGTCGTTCAGGAGCTTAAACTTCTTTGCGGAGAAAGCAGCCTTCACGTTGCATATCAACTCCTGATCCATGGGCTGGATTTACGACGTAGTGTTGGGAGGAAGGAAGACCACTTTTACACTGAGGTGACGATCCAACAGTAGGGGCGAGTGTCCTGTTGCGTTGTCAAGGAGCAAAAAAAAATTTAATTGTAACATTATGTTGCTCGCAGAATTTCTTAACGTCGGGAACGAAACAGTCGTCAAACCAGGGGAGGGACAGACCAGTGAACATCCATGCCTTACGTGCGGTTAGCCAGTGGACATTTAGCTTGGTCATGTCCATGTTTTTGTAGGCGTGAGGCTTGCGGACTGTGTGGATCACCGACAACTTGAGCTTACAGGTGCCGGAGGCATTGGTGGTGAACAGGACGGTGATGCGCTCCTTCTGCAACTTCTGGCCCCGACACTTGCTGGTAGACTTGACAACGAAGGTCTTGGAAGGTAATTTCTTCCAAAACAGCCCGGATTCATCCATGTTGAACACCTGGTCGTCGGTGTACTGTCCTTCCTCCATAATTTCTCGTAAGAATGGAGGAAAATCTATGGCGGCAACACGATCAGCACTCGCTCCTTCACCAACAATGTTTATGTTCGTGATCTTGTTGCATTTTTTAAACCCTTGCAGCCACCCAGCGGAAGCAGTGAAGGGTTTGGGCTCTGCAATTCCCATCTTTCGCGCCACTGACTGGTAGAGTTCACGGGCGTAGTCCTGTACTGCCCGCGTGTCGACCGCCATGTTCCTTCTTGCCTGAGGAATCAAGTAGCTAACCAATAAATTCTCAGTCTTGAGCAGCACCTTATTCTGACAATACTTCACCATTGAAGCACCTGCAGACTTTGTGATGCTCATGTGTTCTTTTATCTTGGCAGCATCCTTCTTGATTGTACGAATTGTAGATTCGTTAACTACATGCTGGCGCGCGAGATCAACTTGTCGGGTGCCCTTTTCTAATTCCTGAACGATTTTGTATTTTACTTCGTAACTTAGGTAGCCTCGTATCGTCTTGGGCTTGGGGTGGCTTGGCCCAGGTAATTCAAGGTTTTTCTGGGGTGGTGGAGGTCCAGCGGAAGCCATTGTTGAACAGATTAGCGGGCACGAGAGAACAGTATACGCGGAGACTGAGAACAATGAGACTGGCCCGGCTAGGTCAGCGACTTCTTCCCTCCGGTGGCTGGGCACGTCATATTACATTAGACCAATCACAACTAGCGGGGGAGGGAGGTAAGGATGCGTGGCCCAATCACAGTCCAATACGTCATATGACATCAGTGATAACGGAACAGCGACGTACTGCGCACCCTCCCCGCGTATGGTCAGGAATGTACCGCGTAGCTAATAATTGGCGCGTCTGGACCTCTCGCCGCGTAAATAAAAATTGTTGGTCTGGCAAGGTGCCGCGTAAACAAAATTCACGTAAATCCAGACTATATATATATATATATATATATACACGTGTGTCAATGTATACATGAGTACTTACATAGAGATCTCCACTAACTAGAAATATCCAATAATCAGATTTGTGAGAGCAACTATCTGGTTTCCTTTCCCTTACCCACCAAAAAAAAAAATAATAATCTTGTTTTCACGTACCTGTACTGTACTTGTGCTAAAATCCTTTCTGCTATGCTGATGCCAAAACATTCCTGTATACATCCTGGTACTTGTGTATTTTGCTACTACTCTACTGTGTGGATGGTCCATAGACACACAAAGCTGATTGACTGGTTACACAGGGACTAAGACATGTTGTGGTGTACACCTCTCTTCACTTCCCCTCTCAACATTCCTTTTCTTGTTATTATTTCAAAATTTAGTAAAATGCCATTTTACCATTATTTTGTGTATTTTATGCATGAAGTAATTAGTAAACCACCCCTCCCTAAAATGCCAGCTTAGCCTGTAAGGGAGGAAGGCTGAGAAGAAAAAGTGGTAGACCTCAAAAGTTTGAAATCATGGAAAAGATAAACTTTCCCTAAAAAAACTAATGGATGCAAATGAAGTGGAGAAGAGTGGTAATTTATGGTGTGAAATATGGTAAAGAAAAGTTGAAATAGCAGCAGTTAAAATCTATGCCAGGAGTGTCAGAACATGATCCTAATAGAATCAAGCTGTGCACTCATTAAGTTAGAAAAAGTTGATGTGATTACAAAAAACAGTGCGCAAGTCATGTACCAATCTTTAGCCGTCATATTATTGACACCAACTGAAAATTTTTACAATGATGGACTTGGCTGGTTTCAGTTGTTCAGTAGTATAGGTTCTAATAATGTGTACCACACAGTATTTTGCTGTATTTCTTATAACTGTACTGTACGTATTCCACATTTTCTTCACTTTCCCATTTATCTTTGTGTACTACAGTATTTCTCTTTAGTTTTCCATGCTTTGTCTTTTTTTTCCTTTTTTTTTTATTTAGCTGTGTAATCAAAATCAGGAAAATTGCATGAGTCACCAGAAATAATTTTGCCTGGTTAAGGGAGCTTTCACAAGTGACCACAGTTCTTTGTAAAGCAGACTGGCCATGTTCCAATTAATCTGATTAAGGGAGAATTTACAGTAGGTATGTTACAAGGCTTGGCATTATTTGAACACTTGCAGCTCAGAGATAAGGAGGATGAGTTCAGGACTATGAAGATGGCCATGGTGATCACGAGGGTTGAGAGGAAGAAGAGGATTTCCTTCACCATTGGGATTATTTTGGTGTTAACTATTTGTCCAAGTTTATGTATGAATTATTTTCTGCCAGTTTTAATTTACGGACAACTTAATTTTAGAACAAGATAGGTCATTTCTATAGTTTGTAATGATTACTCTCACACCCCTGTCTCCTCCACCCTCTTCACCTTCCTCTTTAAAGACATTCCTGCAAGGTATTGTTAGATCTGTGTTGACTTCAAGGTCAGTCCACTTGTTCAGGTTTGACAAATTAAGAACTGTTGTGAGTATTTCCATCTTGGCTTTAGGACTATGAAAGTATGCTAGAGAGGTTTTGAATGTACAGTATTAAATGTTTGTATTGATGTTCATATCATATATGTGTGCCCAGGTAAATAATCCTTTTGACATTTTTAAATAATGAGTGTATTCACAAATGACAGCTTAAAGCTGTTCACTGCTAATGCACGAAATACTGAACATTTAATTGGTTGTAATGTTGGGTTACTTGCAGTGCTTTGTGCTGTGGTAACCCAGTCCTAATCTGCTTATAAGCTCTGGTAGTGGAGCAAATTGCAGTTTGTCAATTAGTCATTATGTACTATTAACCAACACGATTTTTAGTACATACACTACAGTACTTGTATATGTGTGAGACTGTCATTCTTATACCAGAGTATGATTCATATTCTCTTCACCATTTTTGTCAAATAGATGTTAAAGTTGGTCTACTTGTTATTAATACTTGATTACAATGGGTGGGAGGCAGCAAGAGTCATGTTGTTGAACTTAAGAATTTAAATTTGATGAGTCAGTGTTGTTGATATCTGTGCAACATTACATCTACAGTACAGATGTTTTTCATAGATCTCATGGATTTCATTGATCGATCTCTAATACATTTAATAACATGACTGCTGCTGTTTGTGTTAGCAAGGGAGTGCATTGGTTATGGGGAAGTTGCACTTAAACTTTCTCTTTGTTTTGGCAGCATCAGCATTTAAAAGTGTATACCCGGTATCAGTTTTGCACTGCTTATTATGATGATCACAGTAAACAAAAATAGTGAAAAAATTAGTTATGTCAGCATTCCCCAGACCTTTCTCAAACAGCCTGATCCATGTTGTATGGCTCTAGATTCTCTCTGTAAAACTACAAGGTGGGATTTTATCTTACCGCACAAGCCTCAAAAGTACAAGGATTTTCATTTATTTTTGGTGCTGAGTTGCCAGATATCATTGTCTTGCATTCTTGTAGGCCACAATATGCCTCTACTTACAATAAATTGAAAATACATCAGGTGTTTTATTTCTCTTTGTAGGCCGATGCTCTCTTGAACCACCAAGATAAAATTACAGTAAATATAAAACGTTAACTGTTATAAGGGTACTGTATCTTAATCTTAGTCTTACTCTAAAGCTAAAATAGATATACTGTACAGGTAAACCTTGAGATACGGTGGTGATACGTTCCTGAAAAACCCATATACAGTATTGTACTGCCCTTTAGTGTGATCACTTAATTCTATGGGTACTTCTTAACTTAGTCACTGCCACCAGACCACAGGACAGAATGTGTAGTGTTCTTGAGGTAGCTGGTAGAGTAATCCAGACACAGCTCAAGATTGAAGAAGCTGCAAGTCCAGAAAACTGCGAAGGCAAACTTTTTCGGAGTGAGGGTTGTAAACTCTTGGAACAATCTACCAGAAAGTGTTGTGACGGCACCGAGTGTGAGCTCTTTCAAGACAAGACTTGACCAACACTGGAGCGGGTTCCGGTACAGTCAGGAGCCGGTGCATGCCCAGTACTTGCCAACAGTGCGTGACAGAGACGTGACCGATCGCCCGGGTGGCTAGCAAGCTGATCTTTTGGTGAAGAGGATAAAAGAAAAGGAAAACTAATCAGAGACGTGACCAATCGCCCAAGCGGCTAACGAGCCGATCAGTGGTGAAGAGGATAAAAGTAAAAAAAGTGACATTGAATCTCAGCAGCCGTTTCTTTGACCATTCTTGGAGCCCACAGAGGTCCTTCTGCAGCTCTTCACAGTCCACTTGGTTCTTGATTTCCCGAAATAACTTGGCGTCATCTGCAAACATTTGTACGGAGGAGTGTACAACATCAGGCATGTCATTTATGAAACAACAGCGGCCCCAATACACTGCCCTGTGGCACCACACTTGTGACATGTACGGATGATGATTTCATGCAATTAATCACCACACACTGCTTGCGGTCTTTTAGAAAGTCTTCTATCCACGCTAGGACATTTCCCCGAATTCCGTACCCTTCCAGTTTGATTTTCAGCCTTTCATGGGGTACACTGTCGAAAGCCTTGGCAAAATCTAGGTAAATATTGTCGATATTACCACCCCGTTCTAGAATATGGATCCAAATATCCAATACCTTGAGCAATTGTGTTACGCAGGAGCGACCCGGTATAGAACCGTGTTGGCAATCCTTAGGATTTTCCACAAAACACAGAAAAACCTGGATTTTCCACAAAACAACACAAAAAAATGGAATTCAACACAGTGGTGACCTCATTACAACTGATAAAGTCAACCCCCAAAACAACAGTCTCAATCCAATATAGACACCACTACAAATCAACTCTCAATAAGAGTTCCAATAAATCACCTGATCAACTGTCTCCCCCACAAATTTATATCAAATGTAACACACAGTGTAACCAAAAATACTTAAGAGACATAACATTCTGGAAGTATATATCTCACAAATCCATTCTAACTACTGGTTTCCTCTGCCTCACTAGGAACCTATTAGCAGGTTGATCTTCCACACTTCTGCTATCGCTTTCATCTGACTCCGAGGAAGAATCGTAAGGTGGAATTACGGGCTCATACAGCTGAACAAACATGTCTTTACTGAAATATCTTTGAACTTTCTCAGCCACTCTCTTTATCACCTCACTTCATCCAATGGGTTAGTCAACACATATGCGGCTCCATCTCGTATAATTTCCTTTATAATATAAGGACCCTTCCACTTTGCATTTAACTTTCTACTGGTCCCAGGGATGGGAACTTCATTCCTCACTCAAACTGCCTCTCCTAACTGCATAGTCTGGTTCATTCTTGCCCTGTTTGCTCTCTCCCTGGTCTCTCGAGACATTCTTGCAGATGTCTCCTTATCAACCATGAGCTTCTTTCAGACCTTCACTGCTTTCATTCTCTATTACAGGTAAGTTAATTCATACTTGTCTGTGCATATCTTGAAAAAATGCAAAATGAGGCTGTATTCCAATAGTAGTATGCACAGCCGTGTTCAAAGCAGATTGAGTAGGACCTAGAAATTTGGGCCATTGAAGTGGATTTTCTGCACACATGATTGCAAGCATTGTCCTGTGCATTCTCTCAGTGACACTGTTACCTCTGGGATGGTAAGGTAATGTAAAATAAGTCTTAATGCCAGTTACTCTACAGAATTTCTTTAACTGTGCAGCTGTAAATTTACTTCCATTATCTGCAATGACTACACCAGGACAACCAAAAACATTAATTTCTTCTCAAATTCTCTTGTCACTTTCTGAGTGGATTCTGTTCTCAAACGATAGAAATTGACAAACTTAGAATAGTGGTCTTGTCATGATCGTGATGACGGCTAACCTAAAAACCTTAAGGATTCATATTACGCTCAAACGTCCACAAAACCTTCTGAGTCCCCCAGTGGAAACGTCCCCCGTTTTCTCTGTTTCCTTGATGACGTCATCGAGAGGCCGTCTTTGTCTGAAGGGAACTTTGAATATAATCCGCGGATTTCGTAGCAAGACGCTGTATGTTGGGACCTGTTGCCATCCAACCCTTTGTAATCAATTTAATTTTTGCTTTTGATAGCTCAGTCAGAGCATTGTTAGTGAAGATAATAGTAGGGAATGAAACTGAGTTCATAATCTCAGTTTCTACGTCAGAGTGTACAGTAAAGTAATTCATCGAAATAGAAGTAGGTGGACTCCCGGACCTATTTTGAGTGAGGGTGCCGCAGGCATTTCAACCATTAGTAAGTGCTCGCCCCTTCACCCATACAGGTAGGTCGTTCCACTCTGTGTTGTAATTCGCCCTTCTTTAAGTGATTTGACCCAATTAATAGTTGATTGTGCAAATGTTACAGTAACGTAGTTGATATGCTCTGAGTGAAGTAATGTTTACGTCAATAACGTCCCCTGAAACAAGATGTCGTTGTCACCGTTAGTAAGTGCTTGCCCCTTCATCCATACAGGTCCCTAACGCAGCCTAGGCCGTGTCTGTAGCGTGGATGTTGTATCCACTATGTCTGGAGAGATGTCCGAGGTCCAGTAGGATCAGTTATCTTCGTGAGACCTGACCGTCAGACGCTTCAGTGTACTGCGCACATCATTGTCATCCCTAAAAATCCCATTTAATTCATATTACGCTACATAACATTCAAATGCACCGCGCTTGTAGAACCTCAGAAAACGGGAAACATTGATAAAGGACAACTCACCTACTCAAGGTTCCTAGACCATGTGTTGTATTGTACCCAGGTATAGTTATATCATATTAAGTGTATGTATTCATAGCATTAAGGATCACTCAGGGTATGCATAAGATGAATGTTAAAGTCCAGTTGAGCCGGACTAGTGTACTGTAAGACTAAGTGTGGATCAGGGTTTGAAGGTCTTACTATTTACGTCTGTGAGCGTGTAGCGAACATAACTCCAACAGATATCATATGAAAATACATGAGAACAATGATCTGGAAAAAGGATAAATGTATCAGAACTATGTGAGGTGTTGACAGTGATCCAGAAACTATACTTGAAAGGAAATATCGTGTATGCGTCGGTATGAATTTAATACACCTCGTAGCCTCACGTGACATATACCCACGACAGGTACAGTGATCAGAGAATCTTATGTCTGTGTTCAAATAGTGCAATGTGTGAGAGGAGGATCCCTCATTACAGTTTTAAGTGAAGTTGATACACCCCCGCCATGAACATTCAGCCTTTGTTTCAAGGCGCGTCATGTACCCGCCTCGGGTGCCACGTTGATATTATAATCCCATGAATTTACCCAAGCACTAGCAAACCAAGACCTTACCTTAGTGTGTAATTTAGGATTAAAATATGTGTTTATAAGACATGAGTGACAATATACCGAAAAGTGTTCAGGTGAGAACCATAAGAAACAAAAGTGTAAATTGAGGATTGGAAACTGTAGGCCTATGTGACGAGGAGCGGCGGGGCACTGCCCTCAGTCTTCCTCGTTCTACCGTCACCTCAGGTCAGTGTCCTAGCGGGCTATATCCCGCCCTATAATTAAGGTTGATAAATAGAAGTTACTACAGTTTAAAGCTTTGCCGGATATATAAGTGTGATAGGAATGTGTTAAGGGGTGGGATAACCACCCGTTAGGCATTATTTCTGAGTCTTCCTCGTTCTACCGTCACCTCAGGTGCCATGTGGTCGGAGTACCTTGCCGCCCGGCCGCCATTGTCCTTTTGAGCGTCACAACAGGTGGGGACTACTCCCCGCTATGCCAATCCACTGTGAACCTGTGGATTTCCAGCGCACCACTCCAAATGAATAGTCACAACTAAGGAGACCGTGAGAAACTCTGCGGTCGTCACTTGGAGCGACCTATAATACCAGGCGTAGAAATAGTGCTGGTATGTCTCTAGGTGAAGCCCTCGTCTTTACCCACTGAGGGCGGTGTGCGAACGAGGTGCCTGTTGTGTATACCTAAAAGTCACAAGGAGTCACATACTTGCAGGTATGGAGTGTAACAGGTGTGTTGAGATGGTGCTACTAGGTATGATAACCGACGGTACTAGATCCCATACAGGTGGAGCAGTCTGATGTGTTAAGGGATATTGTAAGAAGGAATGACCGAGGTACGGTGGTCACAGATTGTTATGCAATAAGTAGGTGGATGACACGCCATCAATGTAAGAGTCTGGGACCCATCTAGGTAACAACATTTCCGTTGTTCTTCTGAGGAAGGCCAATTCATGTATATGTTTTTTACCAGTATGTTTGATAAGGAATAAATCAAGTAAGACATGTTATGGTTTCACCCTTCTTTACCCTTATCGATCTGGTCAATGGAAAACCTAACCCAATGCCTAGTCCACTCTGCTCGCTACCTAACGAGCTACATGCTGTCCAGAGGGGGTCTGGTGGCAGCGACCCTTAGGAATTAAGATTAGAGTTAAGTTATCCCCTTAGACTTAGTGACCCCAGAATCTGGCAGTATATCAGTACTTCCTATGGCCCCCATAGCTGGCCGTCTGACCCTAACGCTCGGCCCGCGAGGTGACCCCGGATCACCAAGCCACACACAACTACCAGCCCCCATCATTGGTGGATGAGTGTCTAACTCAGTAGGGCTATGGTGTGGTTGTGTTATTCCACTGGGATCTTCAGAGTTCGTTGGAAAGTACCCCATGGTGGCAGGACCCCATGGCGGTTGCTTGAGTATCACTCCTGACGACTGAGTGTTGTAGTGGCAGTTGCCCCTGGTCTTTATGGTGCTAAGTTACTATAAGAGTTTATGTGTTATTGAGTATGTCCACCCAGTAGTGGTGTGAGTGTTATTGAGTATGTCCACCCAGTAGTGGTGTGAGTATTTTGAGCCTGAGGGCAGAGTACCAGGTTTCGTCTGTTGGTACATATATTCTTTCTCCTACCTCCATTTTAATGTTTAAATAAATATTGTATTTGTATATTGTGTCTATTATTTACCTACAATATCTACAGTTATTTCTTCCCTATTACTTGATACTATCATTACATATACCCACGAGCCTCCTCTCGTCACGCTACCAATGGTTGTAAGTATTAAAGTAAAGAAAATCATTATAAGAGGCACAGGCCCTTATAGTCTATGAGTCAACACATACCGAAATCCATTCACACCATTATGCTTGTCTGTCAAACGAGTCCCTTTGTCCCCTTAAACCTTCAACACACTTCACATGACTTTACAAACTTCACACAGTCTCTGCAATAATTGGGCCAATAGAATAGACTCTCTACTCTAGCTATGGTCTTTCACTGTCCTAAATGACCAACAGATCCAGGCACCAAGGTTGTAGGATTCAATATGGTGCAATTAAGAGGACCTTACCTCGGAAGGATCTGAGTTTGTGAACCACTTTGGGCAATATTTTCACAGGTGGGAACAGATAGATTGAACTCCAAAGGTTCCATTCTAAGAGTAGGGCATTTCCTAAAAGATTCGACCTCTCCAGAGATGCATGAAGTGGCATCTTGTGATTTTTTAGGGAGGCAAAAAGATCTATCTTTGGAGTTCCAAACTTCTTCACTAGACTCTTGAACTCTGATACCTTTAGGGACCGTTCTGTTTCTGTTGATACTGGCCGGAGACGGGACAGCGCATCTGCCCAATTGTTTTGTACTCCTGGTATATAAGTTGCTTTGAGATAAAGTGTTTGTGTTACACAAATACTGAAAAAATTTTCTGACAGTTGTAAAGGGGGCCAAGACCTTGTTGAGTCTTGATGATTGAGACAAAACACTGCCGTTTTGTTGTCCGTGGCAAACAGGATCGCCATATTCTGTAAATTTGGGTTTACCGACAAAAAGAATAGGACCACTGCTAATTCTTTTATATTTATGTGTTTGTCCCAAAGGAAGTTGCTCCACTTCCCTTGACTGAATTCCCCTTTTGAGGAATGGTATCCCCATCCTAATTGGACGCATCCGTACAAACGACTAGACCTGTTTGAGGCGGAACCCAGGGAGAGGAACCGATTAGATTGTCTAACTTTGTCCACCATAACAGATGATTCTTTCTGAATAGGGAGAGAAGCAACATTTCTGTTTCTGTGAAGCAACTTCGAGCCAAGATGAGATATTTGCTTTTTCCTTAACTTTCCCAATGGAACCACTATTGTGGCAAAATTCAACAGACCCATAAGTTTTTCTCAATCGTGCCAAGAAACCTTGTGCTTTACATAAAAGGCTTCTACTTGGTTTATCAAATCTGTTACTTTTGTTTCTGGTAAACTGACTGACTGCTGATTTGTATCCCACTGGAGACCTAACCAATCCAACTTTTGACATGGTATTAAATTTGATTTGACCTGGTTTATCTTTAAACCAAGGTTTTGAAATAGTACTAGTGTACGTTGGGTCGCCCTTTGACAATCTTCGAAAGAGTTTCCCCATTATCAGCCAATCTTCTAGATAAGAAAAGGTTCTTATGCCCTCCTTTGCAAGGATCTTTCTGGGAATGTTCACCAGTTTTGTAAAGACTTTTGGCGCAATTGTCATGCCGAATGGCATCACTGTGAATTGATAACTTACATCCCCCACTGCGAATACTAGCAACTTTCTGTACCTGGGAGCAACAGGCACGTGATAATAGGCATCATCGAGATCCACTTTTGAGATCCAAGCACTGGGCGGAAGTAGATGCCTCAGATGATCGTAAGTGAGCATCTTGAAACTTGTTTTGGTAATGAACTTGTTCAGGATAGAAAGATCTAAAATCCACCTCAATTTGTCGCTGAGTAAGGGGGTTGGTTTTTTACCCCTTTTTGATAACACTAGGGGAGGGCACCTCAATCAAGTCCTTGTGAGGCCCCCTTTGATTGTCTTGTAAGCCCATATGGAAGAAGTCCATCTGTTTTCCCAACCCTCTTGTACTGCGCATATCATTGTCATTCCTAAAAACCCATTTTAATTCATATTACGCTACATAACATTCAAATCCACCGCGCTTGTAGAATCTCAGGAGAGACGTGTTTTTCCCATCCGTTTTACACTCAGGATCACTCCCATTAAGTCCCGCCTTCAAACACAGTTGTCACTACGTTTATTCCATTCTCTACTGGCAAATGCAATCTTGAATTGGTCTGTGTAAATCAACTTTAGTAATTTGCCAGACCTTTGTCAACTGAGGGTCATCCTTGAATGAGTAACAGTTAGATTGTTTGTAATTTCTGTTATTGCGTGAGTAGCGATCGCTGGCAACTCAGGGGTATATAAACCAGTGCGAGGCAGGAGGACTAAACCTCCCGTATCATCTTTCACCTTTGTTCTCAGGTATGTTCTGTGTTTATAACCATTCAGTTTGATTCAGTCTATTGTAGTGAATATCAGTGTTCATCAGTGTTCATGCTTTAACAGTGGAATTGTCATGCACCCAGTGTAAGAAGTAATGTAACGTAAATATATCTGACGTGGCGAGACTAAAGATTTGTTTGTGACCCACCATGCTTCCCCCAAAAACCTCCCGTATCATTTTTCACCTTCGTTCTCAGATTGACGGTGGGCTTAACTGAAACCCACCGGTCGCTCGGAGCCGGTGGATACCCAGCAGTGGTCAATATAGGAGTGATGGCGCTGATTCGGCATGATTAATCGGCTCCACTCTACCTCGTGGGCCGAGGACCCCAGACCCGCCTCATGTCGGAGTGTAACTGACCACAACAGCAGTTGTTAGAGGCGCCAGTGCTCTACCCTGAGACAGGCCTTGGAGTTATGGTCCACAGTGTGGTCGTATGTGTTTGTTAATAATTACCCCATGTTGGGTAGTGGACCCATGTCGGTGTTTGTATCAGTATTAGTGTATTGTGAGTAAGGACAAGGAACTGGTCCTGCTATGTAATGTAATGTGACACTAGTAAGAGTGTGCACAGTAAGAGTGTAATATCTGAGTAATTGCTATTGAGTAAATAAGAAAATAAGTAAATAAGAAATACGGAGTCTGCAATAAGCCCAGGAGTTGAGCCTGGGACTTTGATTTTATATTAATAAACTTGTTCTTTGAGTATTATAGGAGTATTCATTTCTCCCACAGTAGTTACCTTTATTTCCGTCCAAGTGACCCTGATATCAGAATTACACTACCCATGTGCCTAGACCACCGACATGCTACCAAAATGAACTGAAGTAAGTACAGTAGAATGAATAATTGAAAGAACTAAGACATGTTGTGGTTTCACCCTTCTTTCCCCTTATCGATCTGGTCAATGAAAAACCTAACCCAATGCCTAGTCCACTCTGCCCGCTACCTAACGAGTTACATACTGTCCAGAGGGGGTCTGGTGGCAGCGACCCTTAGAAATTAAGATTAGAGTTAAGTATTTCCCCTTAGAATTAGTGACCCCAGTCAGGCAGTATACTCTAGACGACCTAGCTCTCTGGCTTCATTGGGAGGGAGTGACCGCTGATGTGGAATAAGGTCTCCTTCTACTTCTGAACAAACGGCCACCTTTGCTACGTCTTGAATTGTTTCCTCCTCTAAAATTTCCTCTAGGTTGATAACTGAACCTAGCAGCTGGTCCTGTTCCCCTGTTAGACCTTCCTCTTAAATTTCCGAAAGGTCTGAGGACTCCTGGGAACAGTAATATTAATAACTTGCTCAACAGCTGATCTATGCTTAACTAATGTTTGTTCATCAAACAAAGCAGGAGAAAGAGGTGAAGAACGTAGCAATAAATAAGCACTCCCACTTGAAGCATTATTAGTGGCTTGCTTCCTTAGCTGGGATTTTAGTTTTAGGGCTTTCAACAACATTTCCAAAAATGAGTTGTACAGGGAATATGGAATCCCTTGTATAGCAGCAGCAAAACATGTGTCTTCTTCTGAACTATCCTCATAGTCCAGCACAAACTTAGTCAATAACTGACACATCATAATTGCAGACCAAATATTCACTGCCAACTTCCTAAATTTGAATTCTTCAAGCAACAGTGCAGAAGCAACTGGTTTCAAATTTATTTCATAACTTATATCAGCATATTTTGGAGACGACAAACACGGGGAAAGTTCTTTCAATATATTAGCCCAGACTTTGTAGTGCTAATTCAGAGATCATTTTGGGGCAAATATCAGGCAAAGAAAGTGTAGTATCACCTTCTAGAAACAATGAATGATGACCCACAGTTGCTTGGCCTTCCTGTCTCTTTGTAAGTGCTGAGAGATCAGGAAGTTTAGAAACATTTTCATAAAATACCTTGAATAAGGAATCCACAGACTCAGATGTGGTAGAAAACAAAGAAGACTTAGATCTTACCAATGTTACCCAAGGCCTGTTTGGATCATCCTTACACTCAGTGTTATCCATCAGCTGATTGGCAGTTGACAGCAGCCTGTTTCCACTCATAGTAACCAAGACTTTTGCCCCAGGTGGAAGTGGTTGGCAAAATGGGGACAGGATGAAGTCATTCTCAACAGGTTCTCCCTGCTCTAGAGACTGAACACTATGATTAGAGCTAACTTCCTCATCCTGATCCTGGAATCCACTAAAATCAGACTGACTAGGTAGAGGTTCTTGTAATCTTCCTACTGCCTCATTATCTAGAATATCCAATAACCTACTTGTTAGCAGAAGCAGGTTGGTCTAATTGGGGATTAAGTCTCTTACCTATGACCCATAATTCTAAACTTTCTGCCCACTTGGGATCTTTCCAGTGTTTTACATTTAGAAATTTACTCAAGGCTTTGTTCCATCTATTTTTAATTTGGATCTGCAATAATTCTTTCTTATCTCCTGCAGCTTGATTAATTTTAAAAATTTGATCGTAACAGACTGCACAATCCAATGGTGAAAACAGGTTGTCTGAGACACAGCTGCTATGAATTATGCAAGCCAAATGAGGATCTAACTTGGTAATCCAAGTGGCTCTACATCCTTGATAATTACATGTACCCGGTAGTATGGGCCCCTTGGGTCCTGGGTGAAACTACTACTACTGAATTCACATCCTCTACCGACGGACAATTCCTTGTACAGTATGTAGGTCCTCATAGCACTTAGTATTTTAACTATTACAACACAAATTAGCGTAGCCTTCTTTGTGCGTATTTACAGCTGATTCGCCAGGCAAAAAGATGATGGTAGCAATGCGAGTGATGGAGGGTGCGGGAGGGGGTTTTGAGAATTGCAATTAAATGCTAGGCAGTGACGTGTCCTCCTAATATTACGTATTAAGTAATTATTAGATATTTTAGTTGCCTGTATGTTGATCTGGTGAGTTATTGCTAGGCATTAACATACCTACAGTAGGTATAAAGCTAGACGTTGCATTCTGGATTGAACAAAAATAAAAATTCCAACCAATGGATTTTGATGGCAATTCGATGGATATTGTTAAAGCGAGTTGTTTTGATCGTATACAGTGTGATGGTCTTAATTTATAACCATCATTAAAGCGGAATATGGCATCACAGGATATCGTATCTTGAGGTTTACCAATACTGTACAAGTATACTACATTTTCCCTGGCATTCTTCTACCTAACCCTTCACTACAGGATGCCGCTTTTAATATTCATTTGGCTAACATCAGAGGATTTGATTCAGAAGAGGTAATCCTGGACAGGTATCCCTTGAGATACGAACATTCTAGGTATGAAAATTCATCTAGTGACTGCCAGAAGCCGCTCAAGTGGCTTTGTTGGTTCACTGCCAGGAGCCGCCATGATGGCTTGTGGCAGCTACCATGGTTTCGGACGCAGCCCTGCATCCTGCTGCCACTGCCTGCGTACTACTAAATCTTAACCAAACTATTTCAAAAGTTTGTTACAAGATTTAATTTCATTGTTTTATGAATTTGAAGTATACAGTAATACAGAAGATAGATTTACAATAATATATGGAAGAGTTGTGGAAATTTGAATTTTTTGATAATGATGGGACCTGTGCAGTACGATATGTTGGACTGAGAAAGGTCATGCTGCAGATCTGCATTTTTTTTAGCATTTCTGGTGACCAGAGCACCCCAGTCCAAAAAAAGTTAATTCCGACATATTGAAGTATGATTTATTGAAGTTTTACTACATGCTTCCTTAATACTTAGGCCAATACAGTACTGACAGCACGTTAAGAGTAGCACCCAACACTTCTTCCACACACAGGGTATTATGAGCTTGAGGAATCCAGAGATGCTTAGGGAGACTGCACAGTGGCCACAGGCATATCGTAATAAATCAGGTGGGCTCCTCTCCCACAACAGTAGTTCTTGAGCCTGGCATTTTCCCCAATATCAAACGTCTCTCCATGGAACCCACAGCTCACCCCATCACAGGCTCGCAACACCTATACACCTGTCTCGTATTAAAGTTCCCACATTACTGAATGTAAACAAATATGTTTACTGGCCCTACTAACCTTTGTACTAACTCAAACTATGACAAAACTTACTTACTTTTTACTTTTATCCTCTTTGCCACTGATTGGCCCGTTAGCCGCTTGGGTAGTCGACCACGTCTTTGTTATGCACTGTTGGCAAATACTGGGCATGTACCGGCTCCTGAATGTATCTGAACCTGCTCCAGTGTTGGTCAAGTCTAGTCTTGAAACCGCTCACACTCAGTGCCATCACAACACTCTCTGGCAGGTTGTTCCAAGAGTTCACAACTCTCACTCTGAAAAAGTTCATCCTCACAGTTTTCTGGACTTGTGACTTCAACTTTGAGCTGTGACCCTTCGTGGGGTGTGCATCCGCCAGCTCCAGGTATGGACACTCGATTGAGTAGTGCCCTTTGAGATGTTTATACACCTCAATTAGGTTCCCCCTTGCCTGTCTGTTGTATAAGCTAGGCAGTTGCAAGCACTCTAATCTCTCAGGGTAGCCGAGGTGACGAAGTGCAGGCAACAGTTTGGTGGCCCTCCTTTAGATATTTTCAATCAACTGACAGTCTTTAGCATATCTTGGGGACCAGAAGGGGTGACAGTACTCCAGACGGGAAAGTACCTCACTCTAGAATATCGTTACGAGGGATGGATTGTCTAGATATCTGAACGACCTTTTATAAAACCTAATATTTAGTTGCTCGATTCACCTTCTTCTCATAGTGGCCCAAGAACTTGTGTCGGAAGCAAATGAGTAATCAGCATTTTTGTTTTCTTAACCCGTTGATGTGGAGTTGTAAGACTTGGTGATATAAGTAATGGAGACCTAGAAAGGATACAAGAATCTGGTGCAGTAACAATATAATATAAGAGGGCTTATTTGTGAACATAAACAAGATGAATGAATTATGAGAATAACAATCAAGAGGATACACTTGAATAAAGAATAAATTGGAAACATAAACTGAGAAAAATAACAGAGAAGAATGAATAGGGAAAAAATAAATTAGAAGGACAAAAAGGATTTATTTGAAGAAAGTGAACTGAGATACCATGCCTTAGAAACTATCCTGAGTACAATATGTAATCATGAACTACCTTTAGTATACAGTAGCTTAAAATTTGATTGATCTGATGGTTAAATAATTTGGAATGAATAACTTCTCTCCTGAACCACAGTATATGCCCCATTACTGCTCACTCATGTGCACTGTAATGTATAAAGCTGATCACAAGAACAAGTCTTGGAGTAATCTGTTATACAATACTTATGTATGGATAAATGTTTTACATGAATAAAGAAAACTACAGTATTATTTCCTATTTTAACTATACTAATGTACTGTACTTACCCTCCTAGGTGCTTTCTTTGTGTAAAGTGTCACATCATATGAATGAGCACATAATTTACATTGAGCTGCTACTTCCCCCAAAGTCGGTGCAAAATTTTTTATCTTCTTTCATCGGCAGTGACGAGGAGTAAAACTTCTTGGTCATGATCCTGTTTAATACCATGAACATTTACACTGATAATAATGACATGTGAGAGGATACATGATTAAGTTCTTTTGAAAAACAAATAAAGAAATTTTTCATCTATTATAATATCTTTAAGCTAAGAGTTCATGCAATTAATATACAATACGGTATCATATATCATCCTACTAAACACAATATAAACCTACATCTTCATTGTTTACAAGCAATAAACCTCAGTCATAAATGAGAAGTATCAAAATTATCAATCTCTTCACATGTGTTCTGTGCAGCAGTCAAGAGTATTTTCCTCCTATAATTGCATACAAACAGTAACTACAGTACAGTACATACAATATTTTGGCCCAGATTCCAAACAACACTCATGACCAGGGAAGCATTCACAAACAAATTACCTTTGCAAGAATTTTTGTTTTCTGTTATGTAAGCATTGCCTAATACAGTATATGTGGTGCTGAAGGACTGAAAATCAATAAGCATTTATGTGAGAGCATCATTCATGTTTACACATTGCAGGCTATATGTATATTAATAATTTTTTAAACACTCGAAGTTACACAAAATATTGTTGACTGTATTGACTGTATTAAGCCCTCATTTTACTGATAAGTTACACTGGTGTTCTTTTACAGAGTATGCCAATGTCTTCTAACAAATTTAATTTATTGTCATCTATGTTTAAGGCAAATCTAGATCCCCTTTACATTTTGTGATGTGTTTAATCTTTAAGTGCACATGTTCCACCAATTGTGGGCATACGGGAATAGTACATATAAAATATATTACATTTTTAATGCACCTATGTGCTGCTTTAGAATATGGGCTATTGTTCCAGTACACATAACCAGGATTAGTGTTAACATGCAACCACAGTCCTGGCAGAGGTAGTTGCACATTCTCTCAGTTACAGAACTAGCTGACTGGCATCTAGTTATTTTTAAGCTATTTTATAAAGTTAAAAAGTAGCATTTTCTGCATTAAAGAATTTTTTGAATCCCTTTATGTGGGAAGGCACCAACGATGAGTTTGTGAAAAGTGTAGATATTCATATAAAGAAGTACTGACTCTCCTTCCACCCTAAAAGAAATAAAATTCTGAAAATACATTACAGAAATAGGATTTTAAAGATGAGGAAACATTTGGCATAAAAGTGTCATTTATACACTACAAAATTTAGAGGCTAAAGATAAAATAGAATAAATAAATACTGCTGTATGACATGACTTTTGAGCTGATGTGAATATCTGAATGTTAGATATAGGAGTCTCAGTTGAAGGTAAGTTAGTTATCTTTATTCACTTGTCCACCATAAGAGGAAGACAGCAAATGTAAGTGTGTGTCTTATTTAAGCATCATTATACAAATACAAGGTACATGGCACCATTTCAAAAGACTGGTGTACATATGAACCATAAATAGACTGTCATGTAATAACATTATTATATTGAAGCACTACACATTACAGGAATACTGGCAAGTACTCATACAATGAAACCTCCATATAAAGGACTTTTCGCTCCAAGTAATCTGTTAGATGGGAAATTTCATATCTAATGGACCCTTGATAGAACATATTTTCATCTCTATATAGTTTGTTAGATGAAGGTTTCACATTTAATGAACTCTCAATATAACGGACTTTCCTCTCCATATCTTCCGTTAAATAGAGGTTTCATTGTACTTTGGAAACAGCTACTGTATAATAGTGAATATAATGCCACACACTGGAACTTGCACAGGCACTGGTGGGATCTGTCCATAAATATATTCCATTCTTTGTAAAAGCTTGTCCTCCTCTACTAACTTGAGAAGTAAATTTTTGTCTTCTTCTTCCACTATTTCACAAAGAAAGAGTTTGCCTGTGGATGTACTCATTAATGGATTTCTTCAATGATGGGCCAAAATACCTGTAGTGCTCGTCGTCCTGGCAATAATAATAATAATAATAATAAAAAGAAAAAACACTGTAAACATAAATAAAAATATATACAGTAATATATTTGTGACAAATTGTCATTAACCAAGCTCTTTTATCAATGTTCTTATTTTATGACATTTTTTTCACTAATATAAACTTTGTACTAAAACTTGAACCTATGTTTACCCTGTAAGTAGGAAGATAAACCCCTTGCCAATTTGATCACATAGCACAGTGATCCTGAAGAAAAAAAATTATCTTACCTGTTATATCTAAGATTTATTTAAGCCTCTGTATGGATAAAACTCATGGTCACAGTGACTATGCATTATGGAAAATTTTAATTTCACTTGCCTATCAAACCATAGACAGCTTGATAAAAGGCTCAAAGGAAAGTAATTAATTAACAAACTTGAACAAATATTTGAGTTATTAACCATCTCCATAAGTGAGGCAGTCACTACCTGTCTGTAATAGGAAATGTGAATATACAGTAAATAGATTAGGGGTCATAATTTCAAGTACTGTACATATACATAAGTGGAAAGCATGGAAATAAAGTTACAAGGAAGGAGGCACAAATAAAAAGTGAAAAAACAGGAAAAGTTTATCTAAAAAATAATAGAGTAAAGTTTGATAATGTGTAGAGTGGGAAGCCACTAAATAGCCTACAGTATGAATGTAGCTACAGGAAACAACAATTAGCAGGAGAAAAAGACAAAGCCTTTACTTCTCCCATAATACACTAATACTTTTCTTCTTCTTTTTTAGGGGGGGGAGGGAGAGGTTTAAGCCAACCAATCTTCTATTGTGAACCAACATGATAAAAAGCAGTCTACTACCTTGAACTACACACTTACAAAAGATAAATAAATATAAAATACCAAGTTTAGCTGTGTTTCAAAATGGTAAAATAATGCATTTATCTATTTAGGGTAAACATTATAATGTATTCTGGTGCACTGTATAACTGTTATGCAAGTAAATAGTTAAAGAAAAAACTTTTGCTCTGTATAACCTGAACAAAGTAAATAAAATATTGTATCCTATGGATTGTGTAATCATCAGTCTTGTACAAACAAAAGATATGCACAAATCTTGTGCATACAAACTGTTACAGTATATAATGAGAAAAAACTGAAACTACTTCTACTTCAAGTATATTGTCTGGGTAACAATAACCTGAAGCCACTTGGCAGGCCAACATTGGAATTATTTCCAAAGTATGATATGAGAGCTTCAATGCTAGTTTATTTAAGGGCTTAAGTGAATATTTGTGTACCATTAGCTGATCCTGTACAAAAAAAAAAATCCAAACCACTTAAGTTACTCACAAGATATATACAGTACTAGTACCAAAATTGTTAAGTGACTGGAAAAAAAAAAGGCTAATTTTTGACAAATTTTTACTACTGTATCCTGAAGCAATTCCAAATAGTTTTTATATTACTGTAGTCCCAAACCAGAATAGGCACTGTACATTATTTACAGTATATAATTAGATAATTTAAATCCCATCCATGGTATATTTATTAATATTATAGAGTCCAAGTACCCTGTACAGTACTTGTATCCTCTGTACTGACTGAAATATTGTCACCAAATGATACATAAATATGCAATACTGCCACTGAATTATACAAATATATTTTACTATAAATACTACTAAATCTATGAACAATTAAAAGCTGAACCCCAAGAATAAAGAATGCACAGAAACTGGAAAAGTATAACATCAAGGTTAATTATGATAAATCTCTCCATTTTTCATTGTAGGAAATTCATTTTATGGGTACGACTTCCATCTACACAGAGTTCTGTCAACTTTTGGCAAGATGTATTTTATGAACCTGTCCATGATGTACCCCACCATCATCCTAAACATAAAACTGACATATGCAAGGCAATAACAAAAATCTAGTAATACAGTAATATATTAATATTCTAGCCATTATACACTGTGTACAAGTATATAAAAAGCACACTACAGTTGGCAGTGAGAGCCAAGTATCATCTTGGCTAAACAAATGTGTAGTACATGAGTGGTGGGTGACAGATTGAATCAGGTGGTGCAGCACCATGAGGATGATGTACTTGCACCATTATAGCAAGTACTTGTCAGTGATTAATCAACTGCTTCTTGGAATGTACAATTTATTGAAAAAGGCTGGTTTGCTATTTTTTTGTTTTTACTGAAGTAAGTAATCAAGTGATCAATCATCTGCTAATATTATCACACTAGCTAGTGATTGAACAAACTGCTTTTTCATAATACAGTTCAAGTACAAAGGTACAGTGTGTCTTTCTTTAATGAAGTCCTGTACTGACGAGAGCAATCTTCTGCGAGTAAAGAAACACTCACCAGGGACTACCCAAGATACTTTTCAAAATATAACTGAAATGGTACTGTACTGGCTGTGATTCACTGGATTTTTACATAGATGAAGCACCATCATGAGGAATTGTGTCTAGTAGCAAGAGGATCTCTAACCCCTTTCTATAACTTTCAGTCACTTCTTACAACAATAAGGAAAGAGATGGGATCTTATCTTTGTATCCAAATCCCCATAAGGAAGTGAAGCAGTCAGAATGATCAATCACTTGCTAGTTCTATAAACTTAATTTAATAATGATGAAGACCATCACATGATGGAGAAGCCACTTCTTCGAAGTTCCTTCTTCAATACACCCTACATGATTGTATTATTCTCTCTTATTTTACTTGATGATTACAATAAGAATTAGAGAACAATATTTTAAGAGTAAATTTATCTATAGAGTACCTGTACCTCTAATGAGCTACAAAATTAGGTTAACTGATAATAGTAACTGCATTGAGCTAAATTTACCTCTAGCTATTTATACTATATAGCTGAAGTACCCTAAAATTTTCTTCTGAGTTTAGAAGACATTTTTTTATATCACAAATCAGTTTAATGAGAACAGTTTTTGAGTTCATAGAAACAAATTCCAAAATTTTTACCATTAAATATGATACTTTGCCTGAAGTACAAAGGCATTAGAATGAGAAAGGTAAAATTGCTATGTACAGTACACTGATAAAGTCTCTAAGTCCCAGGAAAAAGTTAACACTCAGTGCAGGTGGTAATTAATGCCTCTTCAGGAATTTAGATAAATTCTGTCGGCAACAAAAATTCAAATTTCCGATCTTTATCTCATCTCAAGAATGACAGGAAAACTTAGTATTTGAACTACTAAAAAATACCTAAACATTGAGCTTGTAACCCTTATTGAAGGATGCATACAATGATCCCTTATGTAAAATCACCATAGATATGGAAAACAAAAATATTGGCACCTAAAAATTGCAATTCCCATTAGAGAAAACCAAAATAAGGTGTCACCATCAAAGAGGCATTATGAAAAATAAAAGAGAGAGAAAGAGAGAGGTCTAAATTGTTCATAACATCTGTAAAGCACATGACAAGTTTTCTAAGCTAAGACAAAAAATATTTATGAAATAGTCTTAAATTTATAAATCTTCTGCAAGAAATGAGGTATAAAGTAAATATATTGCTCAATTTTTAAGACATTATATAAAATGACCTTGAAAATGATGTAAGCTATAAAATGCTTCATCTCTCAATGTTTCTAGATAAAATTCAAAACTTTAAAATTGTAAATTGAACAGCTACAAAAAAGTCCATCCTAGGCCAGAGAGCTCAATAACTTTCAGAAGTGAACTATTATTGTGTATAAAACCCAAATAAACTTCTAAAAATTATCTAAGCTAATGGATAATAATATACAGTGGTCCCTCGGTTAACGAACACAATTCGTTCCAGAAGGTCGTTCGTTAACCGAAAATTTCGTTAACCGAAACCATTGTTTCAATGGGATTTTGGGTAATTGGTTCCAGCTCACCGAAAATTACATACAGTAAAGTACAGTAAAGTACACTTATTTTGAGGTGTGTATGTAAAAGGCTCCTGGTTGATGATGATGATGATGGGAATTAGAAGTGGGGGTGGAGGAGAAGGGAGAAGAGAAGGAAGTGGGGGTGGAAGAGAAATCACCCCATGCTTCACGCCGTCATTTCACCCATAAAATTTTAAGTTCACTAGGTGTAATTCAAGTTTATTTTCTTTAAATCAACACTGCACTGCACTATATATTGTCAATATGTAAGATAATTTTCAGAATGACCAATAATTGTACTGTATAAACGTAAAAATAGTTTATGTTCAAGAGAGCCACAAGCAAAATGTGGCCAGAGATACAAACTGATGCCTTGGTGGGTGAGTCAAGTGGCTGATTGGCGCACCAAAAACTAGTTTCTTGTACTCAAATTATGTTAAATAAGTGTTCAAATGACTAAAAAATTTAATATAAATCTTTGAAAATTATTGAATAGTACAACCTTCTTGATATTTACTCAAATGGGAACGAATTTAAGCCCTAGAACTGATTACTGTATTGGCGGACTAATATTCCAGCTGGTGAGCAAGCGAAAACATGTTGACATGATTTCATAAGAATTTCGTTAACCAAATTTCTGTTCGTTAACCGAATTGAAGATTCTTATGGAAGGTAATTCGTTAACCGAAATTTCGTTAACCGAGGCGTTCGTTAATCGAGGGATCACTGCACCTGTATAATGAGGTGTACACAAATTATAAAAGTTGAACTTCCTTGAAATGTTTATTTTCCTTAAAGGGGATTACATACCTAAAGAGCTCTTATAAAAATACTGAGAGAAAATCATCTGACTTTTACTAATGAGCAGCCCACATTAATACATTAAGTCCTCGCTTAACGTTGTTCCCGATAACGTTGTTTCGTTATAATGTCGCTTTTCTTTAGATACCCATGATTCAGATAACGTCCCGCCGAATCAGTACAATGTCGTCATGGACTACTTTGCACGGCACAACTCATCTTGATGCGCTACGCTCTCACCCGTGGAGCGGCATGGCGTCCCCAAGCATTCCCAGTCTTTGTTAGGCTACCACAGCGTTCGTGAGTGTTTAAGTGTTTTTGCTCTTAAAACTGTACTCTAACCATTCGAAAAGGCTTCCAAGCACCCATCAATTTACTTTATTTTCATCCTCTTCACCAGTGATCAGTTTGTTAGCCGCTTGGGCGATCGGTCACGTCTCTGATTACTTTTCCTTTTCTTTTATCCTCCTCACTGTTGGCAAGTACTGGGCATGCACCGACTCCTGAACGTACCTGAACCCGCTCCAGTGTTGGTCAAGTCCTGTTTTGAAATAGCTCACACTCAGTGCTATCACAATACTTTCTGGTAGATTGTTCCAAGAGTTCACAACCCTCACTCCAAAAAAGTTGCCCTCACAGTTTTCTGGACTTGTGGCTTCTTCAATCTTGAGGTGTGACCCCTTGTGGGGCGAGCGTCCGCCAGCTCCAAGTAAGGACACTCGACTGAGTAGTGCCCCCTGAGATGCTTATATATCTCAATTAGGTCACCCCTTGCCCATCTGTAGTATAAGCTAGGCAAGTTCAGGCGCTCCAATCTCTCAGGGTAGCTGAAGTGCCGAAGTGCAGGCACCAGTCTGGTGGCCCTCCTTTGAACATTTTCAACCAACTGACAGTCCCTAGCATAACTCCGGGGACCAGACGGGGTGACAGTACTCCAGATGGGGTAGCACTTCACTCTTGAAGATCGTTACAAGGAACGGACCGTCTAGATATCTGAACGACCTTCTTATAAGACCCAATAATTTATTTGCCTGATTTACCTTCTTCTCACAATGGCCCGAGAACTTCAGCTCATTGTCAACATACACACCTAGGTCCTTCTCACATTCAGTCTCAAATAGTGCAGTTTCTTCATCCCGTTGGGATGCTAGTGTTGTGAAGAAGCAATGTAAGACCATTAGCCTTGCTACGAAAATGGAGGTTTTAAACAGTTTTGAGAAAGGTGAGAAGGAGCCACCTGCCGGGTCTCAGTGACTTGCCTCCCTCCTCCTCCTCCTCTCCCACCCTCCTCCTCCGCTCCACTACCCACCAAACACCTCCATCCATCAGTGAGTACAATACAAAATGATTGTTTGTTTATATATATATATATATATATATATATATATATATATATATAT
Source organism: Homarus americanus (assembly GCF_018991925.1). Classification (NCBI taxonomy): domain Eukaryota; kingdom Metazoa; phylum Arthropoda; class Malacostraca; order Decapoda; family Nephropidae; genus Homarus; species Homarus americanus. Next base: position 3,507,648 of record NW_024723050.1, on the reverse strand, counting down.
ATATATATATATATATATATATATATATATATATATATATATATATATATATATATATATATATATATATATATACCATTGAATTTCTGTATATGTAATGCATTTTATGGGGCAAAGGGAGGCTGGGGAACATAACTCCCATATTTTATCAATATCTTATGGGGAAAATTTATTCCGTTAACGTTGTTTCCGTTAACGTCGTGGTTTTCAAGAACGGAACCACGACGTTAAACGAGGACTTACTGTAGTAAGAGACATATCTTGACATGCCTGCAATCAAGTGGCCTATTTAATAATGCACAAGTATTTTTTACTATTAACACAAATTTGTTAAATTTTGTGTGTGTTTTGGGGAACAGCATCTGATCACCATTATGACATACAGTATTTTGAATAAACATTAAAATATGAGAATAAAATATTATCTCCATAAAAGTCTCTGCTAACACCTTGCCTCTCATCTTCTCATTGCTATCACTGAGTTTATGTGTCAGGTGAGGTTGTTACACGGCAGTGGGTGCAACTCGTGGTGGGGCAGTTGATGGTGTGACCATAGCTCCTGGAACTGATGCTAGCACCTAGGAACAAAAATTCACCAATGTTAAATTTATTCAGTGTTATAAAATAACATTATACAGTACTGTATACTGTAACTATATACTGTACACTTTTCATTGCAGCTTGTACATGTATAAATCCCCTCAAAAACATAATCAACCATATAGTGAAACTTAACTGTTAATGTTATACAATAAATATGTATTGGAAAGCAGTTAGGTTGTAGTACAAAAGCATAATTTTTATTACCTGTGAAAATGCAGGGTTTTTCTAAATGTCTGAAGTACAGTATACTACAACAAAACACAAAAACTGTGTATGGTACATATAACAAGTAACTTATTTACTCTTTTAAACATAACAGTAAAAAAAAAAAATCTCTCTCTCTCTCTCTCTCTCTCTCTCTCTCTCCAACTCTCTCTCTCTCTCCAACTCTCTCTCTCTCCAACTCACTCTCTCTCTCTCCAGCACCTACAACCACCTTCTGCCTACCATTATCAACAACCAACAACCATTATCTCATCTAATACCGGTATCTACAATCACTGTCTCCTCCAACACTGACAACCACTGTGTTTCCTCCAACACCGACAACCACTGTCTCCTCCCTACAGTCCAGTGTAATTAGACATTGTATGGTGTCCCTCAACAGCTTAAACAAATGCCATAACTATAGTGCTTTTTTTCCCAGCTGAGAAGAGATGCCCCGCCCCCTCCTCAGGAGTTGCAGCTGATTGGCTGTTGCAAATCTGTCCAATTTCGTCCTGAAGTAATGATGTACGTGTATGGCTGAGTGAGTTTATTCATAATCATTGGGATGACCGTTTCTGATGAGAAAAATATTTAGCTAAATTATATAAAGATACATAGTCATTATTTCAAACATGAGCACATAAGAAGTTTTTCAGAAATCTTATACAGTAATACCCCGGTTTACGTGGTTCTTGTTTACGCGTTTCCACATTTACGCGATACCCCGCCAGAATCGGAATGCCCAATTTACGTGGTGCATCTATTCATATACGCGGGAAGCAGCGCGGGCAGGTGCGCACAAGGTCGCCCATTCATCAAAACATTACCGAGTTCTTCACCCGCCACCCACCACAGCCGGCCCAAGTCAGTGATAGTGAGGATATGGACTTATATGGACTTTGAGGGGTTTGACAAAGAGGCCCTGCAAGCCTCTGTGGTGGAAGGTGATACAAGTGATACGGGTGAGGGCCAATAATCTGCCCTCTGCCTCGGAACCAACCCCCTATCCCCGTGTGCCCAGCCATCTTTTCTACTAATGTAAGTGCTAAAAAACCTAATATTATTACTATTTCTCTTAATTATTAATTGTGTGTGCATACCATCATAAAATTATGATGTTATTTTTACTACAACGTAGGTAATGTGTCTGAAAAAGTGGAGTTTGGGAGTCGACCCAGTCTCTATTTCAATTAATCCCATATGTTCTGTAATTCCATTTACACGTTTCTCGTTTTACGCGGTACTCCGCAGGTTCAATTGACCGCGTAAATTGGGGTATTACTGTACATGAATTAGCTGTTAAACTCTAGCAGCAAATTCACACTTCCGGAGGATGCATTTAAAATAAGTGATATCTCCGTTATCCGGAACAATTGGTGCAGAGCACTTCCGGGAATGAGAGATTTCCGGGTAACGGGACGGTAACGGGACGACTCTCTCAAAGCCGGTAAAAAATACCTCATCCCGGAATTTTCCGGTAAACAAAAAAATTTTCTCGGAAGTTAAAAAAATTGTCCTTTACATCATCTCTCGAACCTGGAAAAAACCCTCATCCCTGGAATTTTCTGGGTACCGGGATTTTTTTTTTCCGGAAAATGTGCCCCTCTGAAAATCATTCCCAAAGCCGGAATTTTCGATTTTCCAAGAAAATTTAAATTCCAGCTATTGGAGAGTTCTGGGTCTGAGGGATTCCAGCTAACGGAGATATTACTATTTTTACCCACAATAAGGCATACTAAGACATATTACATAACAGTAATACTACATTATGCAAAAACTAACAGTTGGAAAGATCAGTCACATTGAAATATTAAACAGCCTTCAGCAGAAGCGGGAAATATGACTGAACAACTTCATATTTCCCACCTCTGCTGACAGCTCGAGCGACCAAGCTCCCCAGTCTGTCACACTCATCCACCAACTTTCAGGAGCCGTGTAATATTTCAATGTGATTATGATCTTTTAAAATGTTAGTTTTTGCATAACAAAGAATTACTGATATGCAATTTGTCTTAGTATGCCTTATTGTTGGTAAAAATAAGTATACACTATATTAAATGCGTCCTCCGAAAGTGTGAATTTGCTGCAAGAGTTTAACAGTTAATTCATGAATAAGATTTCTGATAAATTTCCAACGTGCTCATGTATGAAATAATGACTATGTATCTTTATACAATTCAGCTAAATATCTTTCTCATCAGAAACGATTATGAATAAACTCATTTAGAAATACAATACATGTACATCATTACTTCCGGACGAAAGCGGATAGATTTGCAACAGCCAATCAGCTGTAACTCTTGAGGAGGGGGTGGGGCATCTCTTCTCAGCTGGGAAAAAATGTACTAAAGTAAGATATTTTCTTGATTGTTCTTCACATTCCATTATTTCCTCCCCTTCACATCATCTTCAAGATTTGTCTTCCCTCTTAAAAAAAGAAGTCATTCCTCATTAGGGTAATAAACTCTTTACTTCCTCACTGCCTTCTGAATAAATAAACAAAAAACATCCATTTCAATATAGTACCACCCACTAAATTAGAAGTGTTCCAATAAAACATATATAAGCAAGCTTCATATACAGTACTGACAAGCAGTTCACTTTGCCATTGTACAGCATAGACAAAAATCACTCCCATGTTGTCAATTTGCTCTGTAGGCCACCAAACTCTATATCATCTTCTCATCTATTCAAATTCTACGTACATTCCTGTTTTTAGTCATACAAAAAACTTTGATTTTTTACCGAAATTCAGTAAGGATGCCATCAGTAATTTAAAGCAACATTTCCAACTTTCACTCTCTTCCAATCCTTCAATGTCAATTCCTTCATTAGAACATTGAGGTGAACTTCCCACATCATAAAAAAATCAACAAGGCTAATGGCACTCTTGAACCTCAACTTTATATTCTTAAACCAATAATTTAAGCTTCTGCAATTCCTGACACAAGACATGTAGTCCTTCACCTTACAGTAAGTTGTCTTATTTCATACCTCAACAAATCACATATGATCAAGACATACAACGAGACAAGATAAGGTGCGAGTTTACCAAGTCCAGTAGTGCACACAAAAAAGTTAAGCATAGACTTAAGCCAAGCAATCAATAAAAATAATGAAGATTCTGATTATCAAAACTGTCATATGGAATTAGAAAGACAAAATGTCACAGAGATATTCATGCAGAGTAGAAGTATTAGGTAACATCCTCTTGTACAAACAGATCAAAACAGCACACTCGTATGCCATCTCTAAGGGTTGTCACTTCTTTAATGAGACCAACTCTCCAAACCACCTCATCAGTTGATAAAAATTTCCTAATTTTTTTTTCATGGAAGTTCCAGATGTCTCTTACAAGAAATGAAATGATGTGTAATACTCATTTAGTATGATGTAATTGTAAATACAGTCATGCGCCGGTTAACGTCCAACCGAACAACGTCCGATCCCATATATGTCAGTGCCCCCCCCCAAAAAAAAACTTCCGTGACGCCTGCTGGACCACCACTCCACGACCCCCTGACGGAGACACGATGATCCTCCCCATACTGGCCAGATATTATGTGTTAAAGGAATATCCTTCCTTAGGCTTTAGTAAGCATTTGCCTCCAAGTGTAATATTAACCTACATCTATTGAGGATAAAATCTTTCACCTACAAATAGACAATAACACATTTGCTGTAATTAGACATATCTAGTTGCCTCAACAATTGCAACCCCAATTGCAATTGGGGTTGCAATTTCAAATTCTGTGTCATTACTAAGGAATAACGAAGTCTCTGGTGCACTCTAAGATTAAGAGAGAAAACGGAGGACTCAGGCGTCCTGAAGCGAGAGAAAACAGACTCCTATGATGGGGGACACAAGCACTCACACTGACAGACTTGACACTCACTTACTTGACAACTTTTACCAACCATTAGTTGTGTACGTTATCTAGTGAATTTAGTCAATACTGTACAGTACAAGTACACTGCAATACAGTGGTCCCTCGGTTAACAATGGACCTAAGTGCAAACCTGTACTGTACATTTACTAAATGATTACGGTACTAAAATTGTTATGTCTATTGCAAATATAGATTGTTTATACAGGTATTCAAATAAATCACTATCTTACAAGAATCCCAGCAATGTAAGTTATATTCACCCAGGTTGTTTGGGTGGCAAATTATGAGAAGAGCTTAGTCACTCTTAAGTAATGATAAATAAACACGCAGGCCTTCAGCGCCAACTGTCAAATCATATCGCCTCACCTCCCACCTCCCCCCACACTCCCTCGCATGGGGGGTTTGAGGCCTTAAATTTTTCATATAATATCTCAGACTATAGAAGAATATAATTTGCATTGTTGAAATCCTTACAAGACAGCGATTAATTTGAATATAAACGTCATATATTTTGCTCAAAAGATAAAAATTGTAGTACATTAGTGTACATTTTATTATATAAAGTTTTTCAACTGTATTTTTGGGTAGATTTACATAAATTTCTTCATTTATTTTCATCCATTTACATGCACACACCATACTAAAAGAAACGTAAAAGAAATAAATGACCTTAGTGCAAAGCTGGAGTGTACACGTACTAATTTGATTACGGTACTAAAATTGTTATGTCTAGTGCAAATTATAGCATGTTTATATTCAAATTAATCACTATCTTACAAGAATCCCAGCAATGTAAATTATATTCACCCAGGTCATTTCACTGGCTTTTTATAAGAGAAGCTTAGTCACTTAAGAACTGATAAATAAACACACGTTAGACCTTGGGCTGGTGCCAACTGTTAAATGTGCTACCTCACCTCCCGCTCCCCTCCCCCCACACCCCCTCGCTCGCTCCCTCCCTCCCTCCCTCCCTCTCCCCCATTTGCCCAGAGGTGCTGGAATCCTTGTAAAACAGTGAATAATTTCAATATAAATGTCATGTATTTTGCACAAGAGATAAAAATTAATCACCTGTATCACATTACAGTAGTGATTTAAGAGTAAAAGTGTATATGTACGTATATAGTATTCCACATACACGTAAGTATAAATTTATACGTATTTATACGCAAGTATAAATACAAAGTTTATGTGATGATCGGACAACGTCCATTTCGGTTAACGTCACGTTTCCAAGAACGTATCTAGGACGTTAACCGGCGCATGACTGTACTGTACTTATGCAAGATCAAGTAATTGACTAAATACAATAAAGTAAAAATTCTCTTAACTGAAGTACGTATAACTCTTCGGCTTAAGAAACAAAACACATGACTAAGAATTATTACATCTGGAGGAGTGATTACACCAACAACCAGATCATTGTCAGCACAAGGATACACACCATGACTGCATCTTACACACTCACAGCACAGTTTGTTAAGTCTTTAACCCTTTCACTGTGACCTCATTAATTAATCAAGATATCCTGTGTGTGGACATTTCAACTTGGTTGAAAAATAATTGCATATAATACAGTCGCATTTTTGCTCGTCAGGAGCGAGCGCCAATTTTAAACCACATGATTATATACGATACAGCTACAGTGATCATAAAAAATGTTACTGTATCATATACAATACAGACGCAGCAAAAGGGTTAATGTGAAGGTCCCATAGTTCACAGCCATGTAGGAAAAGGCTCTTGACCATTTACACCCTGGAACAGGTGTCCAGGCGATAAGATTTTGTATTATAATATTTCTATCTCCTAAATCTCTAATTGCCTTAGAAAACTTTAAAATATGGTCTACAATTAACAAAATGTAGCCAAAATACAGGTGAGTACTTCACTGGGATAGGCTTACCTAAAAATTCTTTATAAATGTGCCCACAGTGATTACTAGAGGGGAAGAAGACAAAGAGTGCACACAGGATAGTCCATACACAATATTTTTTTACTAAACATCTATTTACAAGACTTTCTATGTTTACTTTAATTCATATTAATTTCACCACTACACTGTATAGCTATGATTTGTAAAAGTTTGCATTTGTAAGGATACATAAAAAATTACATTTTGCAACCAATTACGAAGTTCACCTCTTCGAAGGCAATACCTTGGAGATGTCAACACCGGTGAGGGCGTGGATGGAAGGAGGAAGCTCACCACACATCTTGGTGATGGCATTAGTCATGGTGTCACCTCCACCAACCATCACAATTTCGTCTGTCTTAGCCAGTGGAGCAGCAATTTCAGCAGCAATCTGTCGATGGATAAATACAAGTCTCAGAATTTCTCTCTTATGACTTAATTAAACTTACAGTACACAGAGAACTGCAGATTACAGCTGACACTACTACATGAGAGAAGCATACTGTAACAGAACAAGAGAAAGAAATACTATTCTAAGTAGATAATAACAAATATAATTCACATTCAGCAAAGAATAAATTTAATGTTGCAAAATATATAAAAGACTACACTCTATCAGTAGCAAAAAGAACATGAATGGCAACATAGTCATTATTCCTCACTTTAGTAAATAAAGCTATCAAACAGGGAGGTACTACCGCCTGGGAAGATATTGGAAGCATAATGTGTGGTCTAATGGTAGACCCGTCTGCCATATGGCACCACGAAAATTGTGACCAAATCCCAGGCTGTTGATCTGACTTTCTGCCTCATTTACAAACAATTGCAGGGTCTCAATTGTTTGTCTTATTTTTACAACACAACATACATATATCGTTTTTCACTCATGATTTGTTTTCTATTTTTGTATATATTTATAGTTCTTTATTATTAGTACAGAATAGTATTATTTCATTATTTTTCTTTTTTATAAGTTGTTTTTATTATTATTATTATATCCCCCCCCCTCCCCCAGGCCTTGATGTGGGCCAGTGACCTATGCCTGGGTAGGCCAATCCCCATAAAATAAATAAATAAAATAAATACAGTAAATAAATACTGTACAGTGTACAACTGGATTACAAGATACTGGTCAGTCAATGCCACTAAAGTCTATAAACGTTTTGCCAAGGGATAAGCTTGAACTATAACAGATATTTACAGTATCTGTAGTTACAAAAAACAACTTTTCAATCATCTTAATATGACTGTCAACATGACTACACTGGTACAGTGACCCCTCGTTTAACGAACACCTCGGTTAACATAATTTCGATTAACGAACTGCCTTCCATAAGGACCTTCAATTCGGTTAACGAAAAAAAATTCGGTTAACGAAGTTCTTACGAACCGACCTCAACATGTTTTCGCTTGCACTGACCGGGCAACCAGCTTTAGTATCAGTCCACCAATACATTAATTGGTTCTAGGGCTTAAATTCCTTACTATTTTAGTAAATATCAAGAAGTTTATACTATTCAATAATTTTAACAATTATTGAACATAATTGAAGGTAAAGTGACTAGTTTAATGCGCGGCATCCAGCCTCTTAACACAGCAAACAGGAGTTAGTCTCTCTCTGTTTTCACTGGAGGTAACATCTTGCTGGAGACTCTCTTCAACTAAACGCTTTTTTTCTGTGTTTCCAAGCAAATTATTGGTCATTTTGAAATATATTTTACATATTGACAATATATAATGCAGTGCAGTGTTGATTTAAAGAAAATAATCTTGAATTACACCAAGAGAGCTAAAATTTTATGGGTGAAATGGTGCCATGGGGTGACTTCTCTTCCACCCCAATGCCTTCTCTTCTTCCTTCTCCTCCACCCCCATTCTAAATCCCATCATCATCATCATCATCCAGGAGCCTTCTACATACACACCTCAAAGTAAGTGAACTTTTCTATCATTTTTGTTGAATTTAGGAAATTTTCGGTGAGCTGGAACCAATTACCCAAAAACCCATTGAAACAATGGTTTCGGTTAACGAACTTTTCGGTTAACGAACAACCTGCTGGAACGGATTGAGTTCGTTAATGGAGGGGTCACTGTATTTCCATTCATAAAATAATTTTCAGCAATAAATGTCTGATCAAAGTCAAATTTTTTCAGTGTTAATTGTCCTGTAAAAAAAGAAAATATAAACCAGATATGAACATACAGTACTGTAGGTATTTTCTGTGACAAGCAACTTACAAGACATACAATCACCAAACACCTCCAGTCTTTATTTATGCCATGCCGCTGGTGCAGCTCATGATGGTGTCATGTGCTGCCCCATGTTCAGCTCCAAATTCACTACTGTACTGTACTTAAGGTAAATCTATACCTCCAATGTGAGATTATATTGTACAATATTGTAAACAAATTATTCAATCGTTAAAAACAAATGCTTCACTTTGATTGGGCCAAAAGAGCCTATGCTGATTCATGTCCTTCAAGTTGTAATACTGAAGGGCCAAGCTACAGGTGTACATGGGAATCAATGAGACCTAAATACAAAGAAGCATAAGACAGTCATGGATCATGCTACATGTACTGTATTAGTAACACAATAAGGTAGAATCCATAACAACAAAGAAGGTTAAACTTGTACAATGATCAGTAAAAGTAATTTACAATAAATATTGTCACCAAAAGCAACATTATTTATGGAACAAACCAAAACCGAGTTAAAAATATACCTTAGTGTAACAGTAACATTTACCCTTCTTAATCTGTAAATAGGGAACTCATGAGGAGGGTGTTGACAGTTCAGTTTAGTGGAAGGAACTTATGAGGACTGGAACATTATCCAACATGGTTGATGTCAGACATACCGTATATCTCGGCTTATAAGACGAAATTTGAACATTAAAAAAATCTGCCCAAAGTTAGGGGGTCGTCTTAAGCAACAAATTTAAAATTCTTACATCTTAAATACTGTGGTTTACTGTGTCAAGAGTGGTGATGGAAGCATCGTAAGCCACTCACAAAGTCCTACCAGTAATTATTTTATACTGAAACTTACGTTTGGCAAGCTGGATTCAAATTAAGATTACCGGTATATTAAAATAATAAAAATGTATTATAAACCTCTCTAACATACCCTGTAATAAACACAGCTGCTATCATCACACAGCTCCCCCCCCCCCAATTTGCCAGTGAGGAGACAAGAAAGGGAAAGTGACCGCGAGATTGGGCTATTTTTAGCCGTTGAGGTGATCAGTAATGCATACCGGGTATCGGTATATTTACTGATAATAATATTTATCTCCTATAAATAATTGATTTAAAATTTATTTTTTTACAAAGAATATTCAGTAAATGAGTGCATTAATTCTTGAAACTATCGACAGTTAATTACAGACGCTTAAGTGACGTCACTAGTGTTTACACTACACCAGCCGGTAACAAAAACCAGCATGGCGAGGAACAACAGTGACATTGCAGTTATTCCTGGTGGATTAACTTCAGTTGTACAACCACTTGATGTTTGTCTAAACAAACCATTCAAGGACCGCGTTCGTGAACAATGGAACAAGTGGATGATCAGCGGCAAAAAGTCTTACACGAAAAGTGGGAATATGCGTGCTCCCGAACTGGATGTACTGTGTGATTTTGTTATCAAGGCATGGAATGATATTAATGTGGAAACAGTTATCAAGTCTTTTAAAAAGTGCGGAATATCTAATTCAATGGATGGTATGGAGGATGATATGTTGTGGGAGGACGAGGATGAAACAGAAGCCGAAGCCACGTCATCTGATTTGGAGTTTGATCCTTATGATGAAGCAGCCATAAATGTATCTCAGGATGTACTTGAAGAACTTATGATATCAGATGTTGATGATGTGGATTTTGAAGGTTTTTAATACATGATGACGTCAGTAATAATCATGTGCTAATAAAATTTTTAACTTGTCGGGTAATTTGCTTTTAAAATATTGTGACTTAGTAAATTAAATGTGTGCATGTGTATATATGTATACATACAGTATATATAAATATGTTTGTGTAATAAATGTATGTAGTAAGTACGTAATATTTTTTCACTCAAATCCTAATGAAACACTACTGGAGAACATTCCTTTGTCGCAAAACAAGTTTATAAATTAAAGAAAATAATTACAGTGTGTTTAATATATTACAGTATATTATAAATAAATAAATAAACAAATAATTCGGTAAATCTATTTCAAGTAAATGGAAAATAAGCAAACAAATGTTATTTACCAAGACGCTTCCCTCTGGCTCAGGGTGAGATGTAGGGGTAGATAACAAGGCTATTTATAGCCCGTCTTTGTGTCTGAAGTGGCCAGTACCCTAATGCACCATAAATAATTCATTGAACATTCATTTTTTGTACATAGTATATTCAGTACATATATATAATAAATATATATATATATATATATATATATATATATATATATATATATATATATATATATATATATATATATATATATATATATATATATATATATATATATATATATATATATATATATATATATATATATTATATATATATATATATATGTTTGTGTAATAAATGTATGTAGTAAGTACATACCGGTAACCTTTTTCACTCAAATCCTAATGAAACACCACAATTAGAATACGGTGGTTGCTGTTGAACCACCTGTTGTATAAATAGTAGGAACACAGTCACACCACCGAGACGAGGGAACACTCCCACCACCGATCGTCTCGTGCGAAGCAAGCGTATAAATGAAAGAAAATACTTGCAGTGTGTTTAATATGTTACAGTATATTATAAATAAATAAATAAACAAATAAATCGGTTAATCCATTTCAAGTAAATGGAAAAATTTTACTCGACACCAACATTAGTTCCAGTTACCGGTAAATAGCAGACGCTTCAGTGACGTCACTAGTGTTTACACTACACCAGCGGGTAATATTTGATGACATTAATTGAAGTGAATTGGCCTTATTTTAAAAAACCAAGGATGGTTGGTAAAGGACTACTGAGTCAGTGGGTAAGTGTCACATTTGGGGTACTGGTCTTATACAGCAAATAGAGCTCAAAAGCTACTTTTTAAATGGAAATTTGGGGGGGCCGTCTTATGCACCCCGACGCCTTATAGGCCGCGATATACGGTATGAACGTTTTGATTGATAGTTCAATTTTACTCGCAATCTAGAACCTCACTTGTCCCTAAGACAACATCTATATCACTGAACTGAATCTGTATTTGACTGAGTGAGAAGGCAGTATAGATACTTTGTCCTGCTGCTAAGCAATAAAAGCTCCCTAAATACTAGCAGGCTTTGCCAGGAGGTATGTGGTGGAAGGATGTCTCACAACTTAACAAAGCACAGGAAAACATAAAATTTACTTTGACGATTGAAAGGCAATTTTTTTTTTTTTACATGAATAACAATTACATAACCATAATACCAGGAACATGCTGTAAGTAATGGTAAGACAAGATCATAAATACTTAAAATTAGCAAAATAGAGAATTAAACTGACAATTCTTTTGAAAGATTTTAGAGTAAACAGTAGGAGACCGACCCCACAATAAAATAATTCTGGTTAGGGTTAACTTTCCACAAAGAAAGGAACCATTTATAGTTTGAGTCAAACTGAATACTGTACTGTACATTTTATTTTGGACCATACCTGGGGCAAACTCTCCAGCACCATGGACATAATTGCAGCCTCTCCATACTGTTTATAAGCCAGAGCCTTCATCTTCATGCCCTCTGCCTCAGCCTTACCAACAGCCTCAACATTATAAGCTTCTGCCTCACCAATGCGCTTTATCCTCTCGGCCTCAGCCCTGGCTGCCTCCACAGTCTGAAAGATAACAGTGTAAAACACACTACATATTCCATAACAACAGGAATACATGAAGGCCAGAAAAAACTATGCTTAATAAAGAGCTGCACTACAAAATTTACTTTACAAAATAACTTATTTTATAAAAGATTCGAACATTCTAAAACATGAAATTTAATAATAATTCTCTTTTAATGAATTTTCTACATATATCAGAGTAAATGTGGAGAAATTGGACACTGAGGCAACTGGCTCAGTAACAGTGTGTGTGTGTGTGGTGGTGCAATTGACGAGTCTACTTGTCTTCATGGGAGTTTGAGAAGTTATATGGTGATTGTAGGAGAATGGCAACACACTGAAAGCTTATTTGTAGACTTAATAACAATAAGAGTATTAGAGAATAATGAAGTAAGTTAGTGTACAAGTATTTGAAGAAACTAATAATATAACCAAACTGACACAAGAACTGTACAGTACTATGGTTTATTACCAGTACAGTCAGTACAGCATACAAGCTTTCCTTGGACTATAATTATCAATTTTTATAGAAACCTCTTGGTCCCAAACTTTTGCAGTTGAGATAACTATTTTACTACATCAGCATGGAAAATACATTTTGTCCACTACAAATACAGATTAGTTTTATCTTGAATGAAAAAACTACAAAAACATTTTGAATACTGTACCTGAAACAATAATTAATTATGCTCTACGGTGCATTTACGAACACAGTCAGTCCTCGATTTATGACGGGGTTTGGGACCCAACGACCAGGATGTTAGTCAAATCGGTCGTAAGTCGAAAATGCGAAAATAATAAATAGAAAATCTAAAATGGGTGTCTCTTTTTATTCTCAGCACCACAAGAACTCTCACTTTTACGCTTGCCAGCCATTTTAAAGGGAATTTCAAACAAAAATTTTGTCAGTACACAGCGCGATCACGCGATCACTAACGTCGGGACTTGAAAATACGTAATTTGAAAAATATTTTATACAACTACGATGGCCGTATGTCCGGGTGGTCGCAAGTCGAGGAGTACCTGTAAAATACCAGTAACAAACTTTGAATGTTTTGTGCACTGAAACAAATTGAGAAGTGTTTCACCTTCATAAAGATTATGGTAATATGATCAAAAGATGACTTATCTGAGTACAGCTGAGTCTGGATTTACACGGTTTTTGTTTATGCGTTTGATCATTTACGCGGTGCCTTGCCAGAATGAAAAACTTTAATTACGCGGTAAATTTGGTCATTTCCTCGGGTGAAGTATAATTTGTTTATTTACTGAAGATATTTGTTTTAGCTCATAAAATTCATACAAATTACCCGGCCAGAATATAATTTACATTGCTGGAATTCTTATAAGATTGTGATTATTTTAAATATAAATATCATGGAATTTACATTAGACATACAAATTTTAGATCTAATGTAAGAATTTTGATTAGAAAGAGCCAAAATTTTATCTTTTGTGCAAAATATGTGATGTTTATATTCAAAATATTCCTGGTCTTGCAAGGAATCCAGCAATGTCAATTGTATTATCCTAACTTTAGTCTGAGGTATTATCTATTACAAAAAATGTAAGCCTTCTGTTTTCACCCAAACATTTCTCAGAGAGGGAGGAGCCAGCAAGCGTGGGAAGAAGGGGGGAGTTGAGTCCATTATTTGAATGGACATTAACCAGTGACTATTTCTCTTAAATATTAATTGTGTGCACATACCATCATAAAATTAAGATGTTATTTTTACCACAACGTAGGTATTGTGTCAGAAAAAGTGGAGTTTGGGGGTCGGCCCAGTCTCTATTTCAATTACAGTAATCCCATATGTTCTGTCATTTCATTTACGCGTTTCTCGTTTTACACGGTACTCCGCAGGTTCAATTGACCGCGTAAATGAAGACTCAACTGTACTGTACAGTATTTTCTCATTTTAACAAACTAATTCGAGCCACCCCTTTCCGTTAAATTGAAATTTCCCCTAAATAAAATTTTCGTTATTTTCGCTCAATTTAGCAAACTAGTTCGCTAAATCGAGTGTGATTCTGTTATTTTCCACTCCAAATGCGTGAGGGACTTGTTTACATCCGCTCTGGTCTGTGTCTTGCCGCCACTGAGTGTGTTGTTCACTGCTACCTCTCTGTCTACATCTTGGTAACTACTGTGCTTAGTCATCATGTCGAAAGTCTCTCATTAATCTCAGAGAGGAAGTGGTGTGGGGGAGAAAAGTCAAATGAGGGCACCCAGCAATTGGAAAAAGTTTGGAAATTATAGAAAAAAATTGAAAACTAACACTGAACCCCCTAGTTTAAGATAAGCCACGAACAAAGTTTCTATGTGCATATCATGTGTCTGAGGTGTCTCCGTAGGTGTGAGCGTATTAACGGAATTAATCTCGATTTAGCAAACTAATTCACTAAATGGAGTGAAAAATAACGGAAAAAATTTCTTCTGCTAAATCGTGAGTTCATTATATTGGATTCCGTTAAATCGAGAGTATACAGTGAAGCCTCTGATAACGACGGTTCAACTAACGAAGATTCACATTTAAGACCCTGGTTAATTTAGGACCCAATTCAATTTACGCCATTATTTTCTTCGTATTTACAATGAAATAAAAAAATATACATTACATTTTCGTATAAAAAATAACTAAATCCTGATATTAAAAAAAACAAAACACGCCTTGAGCACGGAGGCTGCCGGGAATTGTTAGTGGTGACGCCAGCATCACTAGTATAAACAATCGCAGCTGGCAGACCCTTTGTTTTCACGCATCTGAACAGGAAAAGGTGAAAAACTCTCAAGTTTTGCACAGTATTTTTCCATCCCTATTCAACATAAGCAAGAGAGCAAATGATGGTAGTGTTGTTTCAAAAGCTAATAGAAAGTGTAGAAGCTTAGCCGAGAAACTAGATGTGTAAAATGATATGAAAAAAGTGAGAGGTCTGTCGATATTATATAGAGCAAGCAATGAACATTTTCTGAAGTGGATGCATTAACAGAACAAAGCATTAAAATTTAAATAAACACAAATGACCTCTTCATAAATATGTATAATGAGAAAAGAAAGCAGCTGTGCAAGGTTCTTTAGACTGCTTTATTATTCGAAGGCCTAAACCATCAACTTCAGCTACACCATCAAATTCAGCATCACAAGCAGCTTCAACAACATCTTCAGGTTCAGTAACAGTTTCAGCAACAGCTTTATAGAAAGCTACAGCTTCAGCCAGAGTTGAACCTGATGACTGCATCATCTGAGTAAAAACTCGGACAATATTCATTGGCTGTCCTTATGTTTCAGACGTTACCACCATTGGTAAGTATAATTTTTGTTTTACATTCATAAATATTATTTAAAACATATATGAACGGTAAATAAGTGTTGCTGTCATATTCATATATAGAGAAATGACGATATGTTTTCATTTACACACTTACTGTTCATACGTTGGCGTTCCCAATCGTCTCGCTTTATTTCTTTACCATTAGTGGTTAGCTACTTCTAGTGTTCCATTTATTAACATTAAATAACATTACTTTAAACATACATACAGGAATTAAATTTTTTACATTAAGTTCACCTCGGCTACAACCAGGGTCTTATTTTCTTCAGTTTCTTATGTAGAACCATTGTCACTCACGAAAACAATGCCGTCTTGTCTCCTTGCGTGTTTTAATATTCTACATACAGTGATCCTTCGGTTAACGAAATTTCGGTTAACGAATTACCTTCCATAAGATTCTTAACTTCGGTTAACTAGCATTCCCTCGATTAACGAATTCCTTACGAGCGCCCCTCAACATGTTTTCGCTTGCACACGAGCTGTAGTATTAGTCCGCCAATACAGTAATCGGTTCTAGGGCTTAAATTCCTTACTATTATAGTAAATATCAAGAAGTTTGTACTATTCAATAATTTTAAGTCTTATATTAAAATTTTTAGTCATTTTAACAATTATTTAACATACTTTAAGTACAGGGAAACTAGTTTTTAGCACGCCAAACAGCCTGTCAACACACCATACAGGCGTCAGTCTCTGTGTCTTTTCAGTGGAGGTAACATCTTGCTTCAGACTCTCTTCAACATAAACGCTTTTTTCTGTGTTTCCAGTCAAATTATTGGTAATTTTGAAATATATTTTACATATTGATGATATATAGCGCAGTGCAGTGTTAATTTAAAGAAAATATTCTTGAATTACACCAAGTGAACTTAAATTTTATGGGTGAAATGGCAGCATGGGGTGACTTCTCTTCCACCCCAATGCCTTCTCTTCTCCCTTTTCCTCCACACCCATTTTAATTCCCATCATCATCATCATCATCAACCAGGAGCCTTCTACATGCACACCTCAAAGTAAGTGTACTTTATTGCATTTATTTTTAGTTTGTATGTACAGTGATCCCTCGGTTAACGAGCGCCTCGGTTAATGAGATTTCGGTAAACGATTTACCTTCCATAAGATTCTTAACTTCGGTTAACGAGCAATCCCTCGATTAACGAGTTTTTTACGAGCCGACTTCAACATGTTTTCGCTTGCATTTGGCGGTCCACCAGCTGTAGTATTAGTCCGCCAATACAGTTATTGGTTTTAGAGCTTAAATTCCTTACTATTTTAGTAAATACTGGTTGACAATCCCTTATCCGAAATCCTTGGGGCCAGAGGTATTTCGGAATTTTTCGGTTTTCAGAATGGTTAGTTTTTTTCTTTTTTTTTATGTGTATTAGCCCACCCGGGCACAAGTCACTGACCCACATTGGGGCTTGGGGGTCGAAAATATAATAACAATTATAATAATAATAATAATAATAATAATAATAATAATAATAATAATAATAATAATAATAATAATAATAATAATAATTCATAGGTTTAGGTCATGTTTTTCACCTTTTATCTTTTTTCATTCTTGTATTTTATTATTATTATTATTATTGTTATTATTATTTTATTTTGGTGTATTTTTAATTTAAAATTTTATTTACTATGAATAATTATTATTATAATTAGTATTACCATTACATTTTTGCCCCCCAGGCTCCGATGTGGGTCAGTGGTCTATGCCTGGGTGGGCTAATCCCTGTTTAAAAAAAAAAAAAAAATTGCTTCACAAAAAACTTTCAATTTTCAGAGCTTTTCAGTTTTCGGAATTTCGGATAAAGGGTTGTCAACCTGTATCAAGAAGTTTATACTATTCAATAATTTTAAAAGTTTAATATTAACTTTTTTAGTCATTTTAACAATTATTGAACATAATTGAAGGTAAAGAAACTAGTTTCTGGCGTGCCATCCAGCCTGTTAACACACCAGACAGGCGTTAGTCTCTCTCTGTTTTCAGTGGAGGTAACATTTTGCTTGAGACTCTCTTCAACTAAATGCTTTTTTCTGTGTTTCCAAGCAAATTATTGGTCATTTTGAAATTTATTTTACATATTGACAATATATAATGCAGTGCAGTGTTGATTTAAAGAAAATAATCTTGAATTACACCAAGAGAACTAAAATTTTATGGGTGAAATGGTGCCATGGGGTGACTTCTCTTCCACCCCAAAGCCTTCTCTTCTCCCTTCTCCTCCACCCCCATTCTAATTCCCATCATCATCATCATCATCATCCAGGAGCCTTCTACATACACACCTCAAAGTAAGTGTACTTTTCTACCTTTTTTGTTGAATTTAGGCAATTTTCGGTGGGCTGGAACCAATTACCCAAAAACCCATTGAAACAATGGTTTCGGTTAACGAGTTTTTCGGTTAACGAGCAACCTGCTGGAACGGATTGTGCTCGTTAACCGAGGGACCACTGTAATTTTCGGTGAGCTGGAACCAATTACCCAAAAACCCATTGAAACAATGGTTTCGGTTAACGAATGTTTTGGTTAACGAGCAACCTTCTGGAACGAATTGTACTCTTTAACCAAGGGACCACTGTATTATTAATGAATTGTATTGTTCATTTCGCACATATAAAGATTAATCCAATCAAATAATAAACAATAACGAATCTTTTGAACATATTCTTAAAAAGATAAATGACGCGGTATCCTTAAATGAGCACGTATATGTTGGCGTTCCCAATCCATCTCACTTTTTTTTCTTTACCATAAGTGGTTAGCTACCTCTATTGTTCCATTTATTAACATTACTTAAAACAAATTTATTTTCATTTTTTTTTACATTAATTTCACTACAGCTACAACCAGGGTCTTTATTTTCTTAATTTTCTCGTGTAGAACTATCGTCCCGGACTTCCGGCTATAAACACAAACGAAAATAATGGCATCCCATCTCCTCTTGTGTGACCATACTTTTATTAATTTATATTGTATAAGGTGCATTCAGAAACATTATTTAAAGGATATAGTTTTCAATGTTCACTCATTGTATTGTTTAGTGGGGAAAAGAAGGTAAAAAGTTCCACAAAAGATATGAAAAGGTCACACTTGGGAACGCATCTCATTATTATTGCTTTATTTTAATGATAATTAACGATTCACGATACGATGACTCACCTTACACTGCATATTGGAGGGCACATTACCGTCGTTATTCGAGGCTTTACTGTACTGTACTGCACTGCACTGTACTGTACTGTACTGTACTGTACTATATATCAGCCTTGTGCCTGCAGCTATCAAACAGGGAGGTACTACAGCCTGGAAAAATATTGGTAGACCCTGCTGCCAAATGGCATCACAAAAATTTTGACCAAGTCCCAGGTTGCTGATCTGACTTTCTGCCCCCCTGGCCCTGATGTGGGTCACTGACCTGTGCCAGGGTGACCTAATCCCTGTTAAAAAAATATATATATAATAACTCTCAACTTACCTGAGTACGTCTACCTTGAGCAATAGTTTCCACACGGTAACTCTCAGCCTCAGCAGGGAGACGCACAGTGGCCATCAACTCCTTTTCCTTGCGTTTGATTTCCTGCTCTTCAATCTATATATGGGGATAGATAGAATACAGAATGATTAAATACCTGTACTACCAATCCACTAAGATAATAATAAGAACACTGATGCCTACAAATATCAGTCATCTTTATATAACTTCTTTTAGCTAACTCTATTATCAAACACACAACAAATTGTCAGTAAGAGTTTTTGTCCTAATGGCCATTATACAGTACACTGATCATTTACCCACAACCTCAAATGGTGTATGAGATTTAGAAAATTTTATGCAAAGTTGTACCAGTTGTGTAAGTCTGGTCAACATACAAGTATACAGTATTCCATCTTAAGATATGGCACCTGCAGACTGCAGACATTTTAAACATCAATGACCTTTCAATACAGCCATTTGTTCCAAGACCTTTATAAGTTAATAAGGAGTAAACCACTTTATGCAGAACCTATTGTTGAAGTGTGGTTAATATCCACTCATCCCATCTTGAGAAATCTTGAACACATCATTTTAAGTGTCACTGACATTTTAATATGGTTAATCAGGTGCAAAATTTTCTATGGAATAACTGTTGTGCAAGTTTGGTCACGATACATTTGTTAAGTCTCAAGATATGTTTAAACAAGGAAGACATCAAGATTTTTGGTATAATTTATTTTTTACCTTGACCTTCAGAAGTTAATCAGATTTACACCTTTGTACAGGGGGTCCGCATTATAAATGGTTTCACACTTAAGTGATCACATAATTGTGAACTACACGTAAAAAGACCCCAGAATTAAGAGGATTCTAAGGCCGAAATCTGTTGACCATCGGCAGCACAAGCGTTTTAGCGATTGAAATTCCCGCCCACCCTCATTCTATTCAAGTTCACCCTTCTCATCCATGTTATGCATGCTCAGTACTAGTCACCTGTGTCCACAGGCATTATTTTGAAGTGCTCCAAGAACTGTAATTATCAACTCAGTTGTGATTTTGGTGACATTGGTGGACAATTTTTGTAGCCATGAGTTACAAGCCGAAGTAAAGTCGTGTAGTGGCTAAAAGGTAGAGTAGCAGCTATAGGATGGACATGAAATTAGAAGTTACATGTCGTAAGAAAAGTGATGAGCGTATCTCAATGAATCACTTTCACTGAAATGAGCGTGCGAGTGCATGGTCAGGTAGCGCGGCCATATGGTTTGGTAGCTTACACCCCATCAATATATCAACCCTAAACAACTTTAAGTACCATAAATAAGCTAGAAAGTTAAATAATTTCATAAAATAATGTGCAATTAAATGCTTAACCAATGTTTCTTAGATATATATAAATAATAAAAGATATCATATTAAACTTTATCAGTGTCACTTACAATGTGATGGTCCTGATTAGACCCTATTTCTATTAATTCTTATGGGAATTAATTCACCTTTATAAGTGGTTTCATTATACCCTGTAAGTGGCTTTTTTCTGGTCCCTATTAACCACCTATAACGAGAACCCCCTGCATATACAGTACTGTATCTGTTGTGTTGTGAAGGTGTGGATGGGCAGGATGTTCAATTCATCCACTATACCTCCTTTTTACAGTGGGACATGAGAGTATCTTGAACAGTTATAAGGCAGACAGGTACAGCACAGTATAAATCTATATTTCTAACACAATAAAATTACCTCAATTTGCTTTCTCCTTTCCACAATTTCAATTGCAATTTCCTCGTTTCGGATTTTCTGTCGTGTTTTCGCTGCTTGAAGTTCGTAAGCCAGTTGGGCTTCTGCTTTCTGAAAGATTTGGCATTAAATATATCTCATTCCACAGTAAGTTATAATATCAGATTAATTACAAGAATTATATAAAAAATAAATAAAAATTATTTGTAATCTACATCATATGAGTGAATATACGTACAGGAGGACTTTGATATGATTATACAATGACTATTGAATATACACTGGAAAATTTATATAAACAATAAAACCATGAACTGTCTGGTAAATAAAAATAAGTTGTCATTGATGTTATGATATACTACACTACAGTAATTATACAAATCCAAGTACAATGTAATACCCACAGCTTTGACAGCTCTTGTGGACAGTACAGACGCAGTGTTTTGATCTTTTCTGTAACACACAACTGAAGGGTAAAGACCTCCTCTGTGCCTGCAAGGTTTTCATGCACCAAAACCTCGATAAAGGCATCATAAAGTGTGTGCAGAATCCCCCTGAGTATACTGTAGTTAGAAACTTCGTGAACAACTATGAAGTAAACTAGCAAGATACTGTAAATGTTAACAGTCAATATTATTCTTATTCATGCCACAAGAAGTTGACACTTTCCTCACAGTGTCTCTTAAATGTTGATTTCCAGCCCAACTGTTAATTACTTTGGTGTGCTATGGATTTTCCCCCACATCAAGTTAATACATTAACACATCCTACCAACATGTTTAAGATGGAAATAACAAGACCAATATTTTTTTTTTACCCATCCATTGGCAAAGTGACCTTCATACACTCATTTGCCATACATGGATCATGTTACAATACTTACTGCAGTGTTAATCTCTCGGTCAAACTGGGCCTTCTGCAGTTTGTACATTCTGGCGTTGTCTTCAATTTTTGTGTCTGTGTTGTACTTCACATCCATTGCTGTTTTTTCTGACTCAGCTTCCTGAGAGCATAATAAACATTCAAGGGTAAGTACAGTATGTTTATAATTATTATAAAGGTAGAGTATTGAATATGTAGAGTGAACAGTTGAAAGAAACTCCCCACCAGACAGACACAGATAAATGTTGTATCATGAGGTAAATTGTCAATAATCCAAGACTTATTCTGTATGTAACACATTAATACAAATGAAGCACAATTTTAATTTTAAATTTATCCAAAATCAATAATTTCTTGTTATAACTAAATGTTGGGGTCACTGAATTAACCAAGTGCACATTAAAAAATGTTTTCTACACATTTCAACTGTTAATTAAGAATTCTTTTAAAGCAATGAAAGAATACATCCCTTGAAAAAAGGATAAACTTATTTATATTACCTTATGTTTTTTTTTTCAAATTTTTCTTACAAGGTTCAATGCATCTGCACTGGTTCTGTTGTTTGGAATGGAGTGAGAATATCATTATGAAATAGAGTAAAACTTCCACCTACAATTCAGAGATCAGGGAAGCATACCTTAATACCAGCATCCCTGTTGGCCTGAGCCACACCAATGTCTGCATCTCTCTTCACTGCTGCCGTCTGAGACTTGCCCAGGGACGAGAGGTACTCCACACGGTCATACACATCCTGGATAACACAAAATTGTACAGTATAATGCAACTATGTACGGTACGCAACCACATCACTTTAGTCTTCTACATGTCTGATTGGCTAATTCTAGTTCCTTACATTTATTTCAGTACAGTACAGTAAACTTGTATTTATTTTTACCTATCAAAAGTTCAAAGTTTATTATGAATTGGAATAAAGTTGCCCGTTAGAATCATTAATTATACCAATATCAATAATCCACACTTATATAACAGAATATGTCTCTGAACAAGAACAGTAATCATTCATTTTAATTGAATTAGAACAATGAGAGCACCATTAAAATTCTTTAATGGGTCACAAGTATAAAAGATGAGCAATGTATTCAAAATAATGCTTATAATTATTAATCAGTACAGTGGTTTTATCTCTAGCTCTTACTTGTCTTTTCATGGAACTAAATCTCAAGATGATATGTCATAACAACAATTACAGTATGACCACACTAGGTCACAGAAAGTTCTAGATAAAAAAAAATAAATAAATACCTTAATGGTGAAGGATAAGATCTCAATGCCCATTCTGCCAACGTCCATGCCAGCAACTTCTCGTACAAGCTGAGCAAACTGGTCACGATCCTGATACACTTCCTCAACGGTCAGTGTGGCTGTGGAAAGGCAGAAAAAAAATATTGTTTAGCTACACATATCATCATTTAACACAACTCTCCTAAGTAACATACATCATGACTGGGCACATTCCCACAGATTTGTTACACAATACTGTTCACCAAACCATCCCTGCCTTGGTAAGTCTTATCATTACACAGCCATATACCCATGTTTAGGTGCTGTCATTTAACATATTTTCTTAGCAATGATAAGGCTATCCAGTTTCTCATGCTACATCTTTGATATAAAATTCTGTTTTACACAATCATCCTATTGTACAGCCTCACCTTACATCCATAACCCCACTAACAACATTATAAGCAAATATTACCAACCAATAATCACACAGTCAACAATCATATTCTTAATTCAGCTTCTCTGTACTAGTTTTTTTACCATGCATATTTATGGGTATCTTCATGTTCAATGCTGTAACCTCATGCTACTGTACAGTAATTGTGGTTTATGTATTCTCCTGTAACTAAATGTCTAGTTCATGCTGTCTACCCTCCCTTCACTTACACATACATGCTGGTTCTCTTCTGCAAGTGAGCGTCTTTATCACTACTGCACAGTATTTACACAATTATTACACCACCATTATCATAATCGTTATCTCTTTAATAATAATTATAATAATCATAATATTAATAATGATAATGATAATAATAATAATAATAATAATAATAATAATACAGGTAATAATAATACAGGTAATAATAATAATGGCTGATTTTTTGTTTCTCAAAAGCACCTTAAGTTGTAACACTTCCTAAACCCTGTAATTCTCCATCACTGTACAGTACTCTCTTCAGGATCATAAGCTTAAAAAAAAGTCTAAAGTTGTTCCTTAAAGGCCTTCACAAGAGTCAGCTACTTCATGGATGCAGGCAACTGACTGAACAATCTGGGTGTTGTAAGGAAAATGGATCAGGCAGCAAAAGAATATTCCAGTACAGTACTGCTCTAGGTTCATCACTACTGTACTATGCAATATCATTTTGAAATATATAGTCAGAGGATTTAGTAGTGGGAGAGCAAAAATGAGTCTGGCAACCCTGTTCAACACTGTCTGAACCTTCCTCAGTAGATAATTAGGTAAGCAGATGCATTAAGACAGTGGTCCTCAACCTTTTTCACTCCATTCCCCATTTGAGGAATTTTCAACATCCTCGTGGCCTCCTTCATTTTTCTCCCAGAACAGACAAACAGACAAGTGATAAAGACTAAAGAATGATAAAGAAGGACAGATAAATAGGACAAAAGTTAGAATGGCAAACACACACAAACATTCACATACATAACACGCCCATGCACTCACACATAAAGCACACAAACAGTCATACACAAACATGCACACAGGTAAACATTCACACTCAAGCTAGCAAACTGAAGTGTACTTCCTGTAAGCAAGAACACGCCTCCTTTGACAAGCACTGCCCAACTTGAAAGAATGAGAAGAATAGCGAGTCATACCAATTTAGCACTAAAAATGGTAGGATTATATAAGTAAAGAATGAGTATGAACAACAATGGCACCAATAAATAAGGAAATAATTAATAAAGGAAGTGTACAAATACTTCACCCAAGTAAAGCAGCGACCACATGAATTATGAAACAAAATAAGTAACACCAATTACGGAGTATATTATGCTTGAGACAATAACACTCCACTGTTTTCGTGATGGTATCCCAGGCCAGACTGAGATCATTCGGTCCTATCATCACTTGCAAAGGGATGACACAAGGACACGTACTGAACAAGTTAGTTCAGCAGCTCGGTCCAGCGCCTGTCACACAGACAGGGACTGGACCTGTGAAATCTTAAACAATCCGTAAAAAATAAAAAAAATTAGCACCAGAGTATGTAAATATTAAAATTGTATTGTCGTTATGATTAAACAAAATGACAATAAAAGAATGAAAATTCTCTTCTGCCAAGTCAAAATAAGTAATACAAGTTTTGTTTAATTCAGATTCCCAACAATATTTGGAAACGTATAATTTATAACGGCTCGCCGTGGCTCCCTTGGGGGCCATGGCCCCCAGGTTGAGAACCACTGCATTAAGAATTACAATACTGTCGTCAACCTGAGACAAATTAAGTGAATGTAATAGTGTCACAAGACACTGTCTTTCCAAAAACTTTTCACAGGATAGAGATTTCGATTATGAGAGTTGCAACTCTTAATCATTGAATCTATCAGCCGATTTCTTAGTCGTTCAGGAGCTAGCTCCCCGCCCATGAATGGTTTTCTTGAACACATTTCTGAGGCCTCACACCAGTCATATACATCAATGAAATAAACTGAAACAGAATACAAGAAAATGCCCTTTTATGGATCAGTGACTTTCTTTATGATTGTAAACAATGTGAGGTGATTAATAGCACAAAATTTCATGTATAACTGCTCTGACTGATGTACCCTAAGGCAGTGTGCTATGATCAATGATGCTTGTCTCTTTTACAGTACAGTATAAAGTATAGTATACAATTTGCCAGAAGCTATTCACTCATCCATAAAAACATTCAAAGAAATTCTTCCAAGGTGCAATGTTTCTCAACTTAAAGTACTGATATTCCTCTTGGTCTCCAAGATATGCCAATGACTACCAAATGACAAAGAATCTCCAAAGATGGCTACTAAACTAATGATGACATTCAAACATTAATTACAAAGAAAAATTATAACATCTATAGTTGATCAGTTTATACAGCACTGTTCAGTACTGTAGAGGAGCTAACTAGAGGTAATTTAATACAAGTGTGCAGAATATGTACCTAAGTGGACACTACTGTACTCTGTATGATGTGCATACAGTACTGTATGAATGGCTGCTCCATTAGACGTTCCAACCTTAAGTTAAGGAAACTATCAGCAGATAAAAATGTCAAGAGCTGATAGAATATTGAGCTGTGTGTCTTTAGAGTGAGAGTTGTGAAACTTGTGGAGTAAACTCCCTGAAAATGTTTTGAAAGAGCTATGTGTGAGTTCATTTAACTCCAGCTTAAACAATACAATCAAGTGTTATGGTACAGTCAAGGGCCTGTGTATACCAGTACAGTACTGTACATGACAACAGTGATCATCAGAGAAAATCAGGGGTGAAATAACTGGCAATACTAAAATGCAATTTGTGTCAGGAGTAAAGAGATTATGTAGCAGTGTTAAAAAAATTCTCATCATTGTATACTACT
>NW_024723050.1:3463658-3478658 GCF_018991925.1 Homarus americanus | reverse complement strand
TCCCGATGTGAAGAAATTCT
The DNA here is from genome assembly GCF_018991925.1 of Homarus americanus. Taxonomy (NCBI): domain Eukaryota; kingdom Metazoa; phylum Arthropoda; class Malacostraca; order Decapoda; family Nephropidae; genus Homarus; species Homarus americanus. Next base: position 3,478,638 of record NW_024723050.1, on the reverse strand, counting down.
GTGAGCAACAGAATGTGCCATTCAAGATTTTGTTGCTGCTTGACAACGCACCAGGACACTCGCCCCTACTGTTAGATCGTCACCCCAACGTAAAAGTGGTCTTCCTTCCTCCTAACACTACGTCTATAATACAGCCCATGGACCAAGAATTGATCTGTAATGTAAAAGCTGCATTCTCTGCTAAAAAAATTCAACCTCCTGAATGACTACACCAACACCAAGGAAGAGTTGCGTAACCTGAGTGACACCAACACCGATAGCAAGAGCGAAGACGACGAGGATCAACAGTTGGCAGAGCAAGAAGTACTTTTGAAACAATTCTGGAGAACATTCAACGCCAAGAAAGCTGTGAACTTCTTGGTGGAGGCATGGGATCAGCTGTCTAGCAACTGTTCATCACGCATGGAGACATGTGTTGCAAGGCATTCCGGGTGTTAGGCAGAGTAAATCTGTGACTGGTGAGGTTCAGACTGTTGCAGTAGCAGTCTACCTTGCCAGAGAAGCTGCGCAGAGTGTTACAGTTGCAGGCTTCTCCGAGACCACCAACGACGACATCCTGGAGGTGATAAGGGATCCTGATGTGACTACCGACGAGATGGTAGATGATGATGACGTCAGTGAAGAGGCAGGTGGTGCGTCATCCCAAAAAGAACGCCGCTTATCCCATAGTAATGTAAGGGGTGCCATCGAGTGTATTGAGAAAGTCAAGCTCCTCCTTTCCGACGACCCTGACGCAAACAGGTATGAAATCTTCACTACCCAGCTGTTGCAGACTATGGAGCCCTACATCAAGGTTTATCACGACAACATAAACACCAGCCGTCAGCAAAGCATAACAGAGTTCTTCGCCTGCAACCCACCACAGCCAGCCCAAGCCAGTGATAGTGACAGAGGCAGAGACAGTGATGATGACTTTGAGGGATTTGTCAGGGAGGCACTAGTAAGTGTGGATGACACCGATGAAGACTCACCTGAGGGCCAGTAGCCTGCCCTCTGCCTGGAACCAGCCTCCATTCCCCTACGCCGACCCATCTCTTCTACTAACGTAAGTGTTAACCCCAACCTTGTTTTTTTCTAACCTAACCTTCAGTTTATTATTTTTTTATTGATTGTTCCCTTCTATATTATGTGTGGGTGAATACCATCATAAAGTTAAGATGTTATTTTTAGTAAAACGTAGTATTGTGTCGGGAAAAAGTGGAGTTTGGGGGTCGGCCCGGTCTCTATTTCAATTAATCCCATATGTTATGTTGTTCACTTTACGTGGGTTTTACGCGTAAAGTGAGGGTTCACTGTATATATATATATATATATATATATATATATATATATATATATATATATATATATATATATATATATATATATATATATATATATATTATATATATATATATATATATATATATATATATACATATACATACAGTATATATATATAGGAATAGCCGTGTGTCTGACTCTGTGTATGTGCCTGTTCAGGGCAGCCAAAACCGCACAATCATTTTTCATCAAACTTGGTGGAAAAGAATAACTAAGGAGTGGCAAATAAATCACCGATTGTGTACGGTACTGTATGCTTCTCACACTTCAGCACATAAGAAAAAAAATCAGAACTGTCTAATTTCAGTAGGAACTAAGGTAAAGATCTACTTCTTACTTTGTAAATAGAATAGTATACAGTACGGTACTGTACAGTATTCAAAGGTTTTTCCTCGCTCCCTCACGTAAAAGCGAAACTCCCAATGGGGGGAGGGGGGGGGGGATCCAGTAGTATTTACAAGGCAGAATTAATCTAGACATTTACTAGTATGGAATAAGCTAAAAGACTTTGCTACACTTATCTCCTTCTTTGCCCCTGTACTGTGCCTAGTAACCAGACATCTTTTAAATGCATAAATGAGAATTAATAAAAGAAAAAACATCTCATCTTCTCTTGTAACGTTATCCTCGCCCCCAATAAAATGTATTACAGGTGTATCATAGGTCCCACACGATGCAGAGACTGTTGATGATGGTTTAGATCATGGCCTCAAGGAAGGGTGAGCAGCAGTCAGTGGCAGGTGGGTGTGGTCAGGAGCCCCAGTCTGGCTCATACCAGGCATCATGACAGATAGGCACCAAGCCAAGTCACAACCCCCCTCCCCACTTTCTCCTACACTCTTACTTTTCATACAAAGCTTTTACTACCACCAACACTGCTACTACCATCACATACTGTCTCTGCTGACACCAGTTACTGATTGTGCAGTTCAGTACCAACATTACCATTCATCATTACCAATCTCAACTGCCACCACCATCAGTCACTAGCACCAATCTTTACCAACACTACCAGTCATTATTACCAATCTCTACCACCACCAGTTACCACCACCAATCCCTCCCACCATCACCAGACTCTGTTAACATAAGATTTGGCAGCAGCAACCATTTTGAACTACCACTCCCACACCACCAGTTACTACCACTACTCCAACTTCACCTTATAGCCACTACTACCATCCGCACGGTCAACAACCTCTCCCACCACAAGAGCTGTTTGAAGAGGTAAATGAAGAGGCATAATAGAGAAGCAGATATATGAAGGTGTGGATAGAGAGGAATGCTATAGAGACAGATGGGTGAGGAGGTGGATAGATGCACATTATAGGGGAAGGAGAACACAGTAGATAGGTGGAAGGGTAAAAGTATAGTATGGGAGAGGTATAGACTATAGAGAGGGGAGAAGGGGCAGTGTACAGTATATGTCGGAGGTGTGACACAATATACACAAGGGTAGACCCGTGGCGCAGAGCTGTATTGGGTCTCAGGGTGTGTAAATTTTCAGAAATTGATTTTTATGAAAACGGAAGGTGATAATTCTGTATATTTATATGTAAGAAGCTCAGAAATACCTTTAATTTCAAGACTGGATATCATTTAGCTACAGCTATTTGGCTTTGAAGTTTTCACATTGATGCACTGTAGTATGTGTTTAGGTAGATAGATTATTTCTGCAGCATTTGTATGCTTGTCAAGCAGCAGAGAACATCATGAACATTGTTCTGGCCAGCATAAGGACCACACTGGCCTGAGAGAGGCAGCAGAGATTGCTACAGCTGCCTGGATTGATGCTGGCATCATCACAGAGTATGACACTCACCTGGTGATAGATCACAACAAGTTGAGGAGGGCAAAGTCGAAGGTGATGACTGAACTGGACCAGGAGTTTCAGAGGGAGGGAAGGGAGACTGGGATCAGCTGCATCTTGTTTGATGGCAGACATGATGACACTAAAGTAATGATGGAGGCAGAGAGCAGTAACAGACTGTTCCCTGTGAGCCAGAAGGGAGACACCTGTAGGGCATTGTGTTCCCGAGGAGGCGTCAGAGGAAAGATCGCATGCAGGTGTGATTGCAGACAATCTGGTGGACTGGCTGAAGGAGACAGGAGCTGACGAGGCCGCCTCCACCCACAACAGCGGTCCCACTCCGTGATGCCAACACTGAGGGGTCGCCTCCATCGCCTGAAATCAACAGCCACACCTCCCCACCCAGGAGGCAGTGTCCCAGGTGCAGGGAGGAGGGTGTGATGGCCTGGCACCCCGGTTGTCCTAGGAGGCCGCCTCCACCCACAATAGCGGTCCCACTCAGTGATGCCAAAGCGGCCGGATCGCCTCCACCACCTGCAGTCAACAGCCACAGTGACTCTCCTTCGTTAGCCAATGCAGGTCAGGTTAAAGCCTGCCAATTAAGTGTACCAGTGAACAATGGCAGTGATAGTGTTAGTGGAGCTTCTGAAGGAGCTGGTGCCTCCTCTCATAATGATGCCAACTTGAGGGTGAGTAGCCAGAGCGAGACTGATATTGATGGAAGCATGAATGGCGAGAATGATCCCCAGACTGCCAGCGTGGTCTCTTTAATAACCCCAGGTCTGAAAACTGTCCATAACCCTGTATTTCTTCCAATATTTACGGGGGAGGAACTCGCGGAACTAATGAAGGAACCTATGTATAAAAATCCTACTGGAATAAGGGCTGTGAGACGCATTATCAAGAACTCCGAGGATGATGAATTTGAAACGGTTAATTTATTGGTCAGGTTGATCTATGAAGCCAACGCGCGACTCTCTATACTCAGTTCAAGGTGGAACGAGTAACACGAACGCTTAGGTTCATTTCATGGAACATCCGGAGTGTTAACCACAGAATTAATGACCTACAATGATTTGTTAAAGTTTATAACATTGATGTAATTGGTTTACAAGAACCTTACACGTCCAGCACCCAGAAGAAAGCTGCACCCAGGATAGCTGGGTTTACAGCATACAATAGTGGAGCAGGAAGTGGCCTGCTCACTTATGTAAAGAATAGTCTGGTCTGTAAATGGATCAAAACCCACAATGGTGAAAGTATTCACTATCAACAATTTACAGGTAAAGACAGCAAACAGTAAATTTTCGTTGTACAACATCTATGTTCGGTGTAATGAGCTGTGAGCGGACGTGTTACCAAAGCCATCAGGTAACAATGCTATGTTGTGTATGGGTGACTTTAACTCTCGTCACACTGTCCTTGGTGATGTCCAGTGTAACTCTAATGGGAAGGTGTTCGTGAATTATATCAATAATCATAATATCACTGTGTACGACACAGACAAAGTGACACATCTGACGGGGGGCAGACTTGATTATGTGATTGGGTATAACCTAGTAGACAGCAATGTCAAGGCTAAGGTCATCTTAGACCACCTAGTCAATGATCATTATGGAATATTTACTGAATACACTGTTGCTGATGTCAAGTGTGAACACCATCCTAAGCTCAGAATTAACATCCCAGATAATCTTAAACTGCATTTCAAGGCCTACATCCACAGATGGTATGCTGGATATACACCTAGGTCAGTGGATGAATTTTGTTGTGACCTTGTAAATGTCATTACCAAATATTATACCACCTGGATTAAGTCAAAGAGGAAGGGGGGCAGCACTAAACCACCTCTGTGGACACATGACCCCATCCTCACCAAAGAAGGAGAGAAGGTAGAACAGCTTGCCAACACTTATAAGCAAAATAAAACTAATGATAACCTTCTGGCATTCCTCAAAGCTAACAGAGCATTTCGTGAACTCAAAGATCAGGTGAGAAACACCTATTGGGAACAATTCTTACAGGGAATTAATAGAACAACCACTCTAGCAGAAGTGTGGAACAAAATTGGAGCCATTACCAAGTCACCCACCCCAGTCCAACTTCATCACAGCCCTGCAGAATATGCTGACATGCTATTAGACCAATGGTCTAGTGTGTCACATATCACTTCCCTGCCTCCTGACATACAGAAATATCTTAAAACCACACACATTAATAGGGGGTTTCAATATTGAAATAAACCTTACCGACCAGTTTCTAATAACGCACCACGAACTATCAACAGCACTAATAAAAGGTGAATCATCCTCCCCCGGTGATGATGGTATACCCTACCCTGTATAACACCCTGAGATTGTCAAATGAGGTCCTTAACCATCCACTGCTTGAACCTGTATCAAATGAGCCTCACACAGGGTATTCTGCCTAAGACATGGACTCAAGGAAATATAGTACCAATCCCTAAAGCTAACTCTCCAAACTTCAGGCCAATTTCACTCACATCCTGCATGTGTAAGGTCCTTGAAAGAGTTGTTCTGAACCGTCTCATGTTTCAAGTCAAAGACAAACTGGCCCCTAATCAGTATGGGTTCATGTCCGGGCACAGCTCACAGACATGCTTTGCAGAATATCTTGTTCACTCAAAAGATAAGACACAAACAGCCTTCATAGACATTAAATCAGCCTTTGATGTAGCTAATAGAGACATTATACTTGAGCAACTAGCTAATTTTGGCATCCAAGGTAACCTCCTGACATGAATAAGGGGTTATCTGTCCAACAGGTATGCCAGTGTTCTGTTTAGGGGAGTTAAAAGTGCCAGAATGAGACCATTTGAGCTTGGCACACCACAGGGAGGAGTGTTAAGTCCTATGCTCTTTAATAAACTGATGCACAAGCTTATTGCTGACATTCCAGTTCAGTCAAACGAGGCTGTAATATGCTATGCTGATGATATCTGCATTATGACACAGACCAAGCTCAGGCTCCAAGCCTTGCTGGATGTATTTGCTCAGAGGACTGTGGAATGTGGTCTCATAATATCTGTTGACAAGACGAGGGCCCTCAATCCTCGTCCTGCTCACCCTCTGCCTCTTGACTTTAACATTAACAGCATGCCCTTGGAACTATGTAGCTCCTATAAATATCTTGGAATTTGTGTGAATGATGCAAACTTTGTCGGCAACCTTCGTGACAAACTAATGCAGCGCATTAAACCCCTCAGAACCCTTGTTGGCAAGGGCTATGGAATTAACATTACCTATGCTCGTACTTTCTATCTTCACTTCATTCGTTCTGTAGTTGACTATCATGCTCTCCATCTTGTGACTATTCCGCCTAAACAACTCAACAGCCTTGAGGTAGTGCAAAATGAAGCCATGCGCAATGCGCATCATCCTAGGTTGCCCAAAATCAACCAAAATTGTAAACATGAGGAAAGAGCTCGGACTGCCCTCCCTATCTGAGAGGATAGCTCTACTTAATACCATGTTTTGTGTCAAAGTTTTGAAGAACAATGGTTCTCAAACTACAGCTCAAACTGAGTTGATGTTCTATCTAAGTAATCCCGACCACCTCGCTAACCTTCCACAAAAGACTCTCTTTGGGGCGTGGCTTCATAAAAGTGTTGCAGATCTCTTGAAACTGAATGTCCCAATCACCCCAGACGAACCTATTAATGCCATTCCTCCTTGGCTGGACATATCAGTTCCTATTAATTACACTCCTGTTGGTAGTCAGCAAATGTTAAACACCGATGTGGTGAGATGTGTCACACTAGAAACTATTAACAGACACATAGAGAGTATTAAATTAAGTGAATGTTATGCTTTTACTGATGGTTCTGTGCAGACAAACACAGGTAGAACAGGCTGTGCAATTGTAATATATAAAGAAAAAGAGAAGATAGTGTCAAACAAGCAAAGGCTGAACAACTGGGCCAGCACAACATAAACTGAACTAACTGGAATCTACTTAGCTACAGACTACCTTAAAGAAAATGGAGGTGGGGTGATATTCTGTGACTCTGAAAGTGCTTTGAAATCAATGAACAGCCCGTCAAATTCTATGTCTAAAGTTGTATGCGATATATAAGAAATGTGATAACTGCCAATGAGACCAACTCTTTTATCGAATTTGTGTGGATTCCGTCCCATGTTGGAATTAGGTATTATGACCGTGCTGATAGACTGGCCAATGAGGCATGTAAGAAAGAAAATGTTGACCATGACCTTGGCCTGTCCAATTCTGTACTTAAAAACATTCAAGTCAGAATCATGAACTCTGATCTAGAAGAAGTGAGAAATGCAGAGAGACCTGGCAGTTGTAGCATTAGTAAATATGACAACTTTTGTGACAAGAGGTACCGGTATGGCCAGCATAAGGACAGACCAGACAATGTGATGTAGCTAGAATTAGGCTAGGATACAGACACATCTGGCCAGTTAGTAACGCTGTACCCATACCGGAAGATTCAGCATGTAAACTTTGTGATAAACCTTTAAAGCATACACTTGAACACTATATTATTAAATGTGACACTATCAAAGACTTCAGGCCACCTGGCTTATTGTATCATGAACTTTGTAATTACTTAATTGAATCAGGGGTGCTTGAGAGGACATTCTTGCTGTTTATCCCAAATTTGCTAGCCCACACTGATTAGTCTTCAATTAGAATATGACGTCCAATGTATATGAACCATTGTCCTGCATGGCAGTGAACAGTGACATCACCCACATGACTCTGACCTATATGTACTACTAATGAATATGATGTATTTCTTTGTGTACGAACCTCTGTCCTGCATGGCAGTAAACAGTGACATCACCCACATGAATCTGACCTGTATGTACTGCTAATGAATATGATGTATTTCTTTGTGTATGAACCTCTGTCCTGCGTGGCAATGAGAAGTGATACCACCCTCAGTGTCAAGACCTGACTGAATTACTCAGAATAGGCAAACTGTACTTCAAGCTTTGTCAATAAATTTGTTAAACTAAAAAAAAAAAAAGTCCCTCCAGGCAATAGGAGGGGACTCCACTAATGTAAACACTGGGCGGGAGGGAGGAGTAATGCACTATGTGGAGGTCAAGCTGGGCAGGAGGCTAGTATGTGACCTCCATACTGGGAAGTTGAGCCTGAGACACATCATCATCAGTTTGGATGACCCCACACTCAGCAACAACAGGTGGAGTGGCAAATTGGCGAGATGCTGGACACAGCTACAGAGCTGGAGATAGATCCCAAGTTTGCCAAGATTTGTGTGGGGCTCCTCTGACCCAGCTGAGTGAAGAGGTTGTGAGGCACCTCTCTACAGACCAGTCCTATGGCTACAGGATTGCCCAGGCCATCAGGACTAGAGAGCTGCCCCACAACTTGACCCTGCTGGAAATTGGACCAGTCTGTCATAGCAGGTGGCTGACAACTGCACTGAGGATGTGCAGACTGTGGGTGTCTAAGCATGGACTGAAGGGGAAGCACAAGAAGAATCTCAAGCTAATAGTGGAGTTCATAGTGGGGGTGTACTTTCCTAACTGGTACAACATCAAAGTAAACCACAGCTGGGTGGAGGGGCCCAGGCACATTTTGTACCAGCTGGAGCTGCTGAGAAGTCAGAAGAAGAAGGTGCTGGACACAGTGATGCCCACCATGAGATCAGCCTGGTATGCACACCCAGAGGCAGTGTTGCAGGCCATGCTGTGCAGTGAGGTGGAGGATGAGAGGAGAGAGGCAGTGGACTGGATACTGGAGTTGAGTGGGGAGGGAGATGAGGAGACACAGATTGGTGACAACTCTGTCTGGCCCAGGAGAATACCTGACATAAACCCAGATGCCACCAAGTTGTCAGAGCTGGTAGACTGGACCACTGGGTGTCACTGAACCTCCCCTCACCTGTTTCTTCACCACAGCTGAAGTCAAGCAGTTTGTGCACAGACCTATGGAGGCGCCAGACTGGCCTTCACATACTCAGAGTGTGGAGGTGTGTCAAACTGATCACAGAGGCAGCTGCCCATGTCTAGTCACGAGAAAAGGGATGAGAAGATCAGTCCCAATTGGCGAGCAGACTTCTGATGTCTAGCAACAGGAGCAAGCAGGACCTGGCCTCTCTCACCAAGTTCAAGAGGTGAAGATATAGTATGTTAGCACATGTATGTGTGTGTGTGTAGGTGCCTGTACATAGTGTTTGCATTGTGTGGCCGCTTTAGTATATCACGTTTGCAACAGTAGAGTCAGTCGTTGTAATACAGAGGTTCCGTGTGTGGCTTGTGGTTTTGCTCGTGATCTTTACTACAAGGAGGAAAGTAAAAAACCTCGATACCTATTGTCAAACATTACTAAATAAAACTGAAAATACGATTTTCCAGTGTCTCATTTCAGTACAATGGTGATACATAGCAACAGGAAAATTGAGCATTTTAGGCCTAAAACCCAAAATTCTAAATGAAAATTGATGGAGGTAGAACACCACCAATCTCAAAATCAGTGTTATTTCTGAAATCTACACATAAAAATGCATCATTTGATGACCTGCCGTCAGAAAAATTCCTAAAAATGCACTTTGACCCATAAAATTTACACACCCTGGGTGGGTGTCTGAGGAATGGGAGTGTTGTAGGGTTTCGTGATATTATGTTGTCTAGCACTCAGGATGGATGGAAACTCTAAGGTGGTGGTTTTCTTATATAATATAAGTTATATGGTAGACAGTCTGGTGCTGGAGATGCCGTGTGGTGAGGAGCTGCTCAGTAGACACGTTCGGTGAGTAGCGTGCTGAAGGAGGTAGATGTGCAGGAACTTCGTTAGAGAAGATGTTGCCTGTTGCTGGCCTCCAGGTTGAATGAGAGCTGGACAGCGAGGAGCTTGCTTGGAGGAGGTGTTGCGTGTTCAGGAACGTAGAGTAGAATAAGAGAGCTGGTTGGTGAGGACGCTCAGAGAAGGACAGCTGGTGGGTCGCCATGCTCGCCGGCGGGAGCGAGGACCGCCAGGCAGGCGGAGGAGAAGCGAGGGCCGCCAGGCAGCGGCGGAGGAGGAGGTGTTGCGTGTTCAGGAACCGAGGCCAGAATGAATCTCAATGGAGAGACAGAGCTTATATACACAGCAGCCGGAAGTAAATCCGTGGGAACTCGCCGGTTTCTTGACTCCGTTGCTAGGGAAGACGTAGCAGGTGGCTGGTTGCTAGGATACTGTGGCATCTGGTGACGCCCCCCCCCCCTGGGCCGCTCGTTTGGTTGCTAGGATACTGTCGCATTGGAATGCGGCTACGCAGTTGTAGGGGAGACGTCCACTACAATACTCCCCCTTCCCTCCAGGCGGTGTAGGAGACTTGTTGTCTGCAGAGTTGCTTAGCACATGTGAGGCAGAACGGGCGGTGCATGCCTCATGTGAGACAACGGCGATGGCGTGGATGAGCCTGTCGCTGGATACAACTGTCTATATACACACTATCTGTGGGAGGAGAGAGGGAGAAAAAGGGTGTGTGGAGGCGATGAATGTTGTGCTTCCCTCATGACAGGTACAGAGTCGTCAGATGCGCCTGCTGGGGTGTGTGGGCCTGGGTCAGGAGCAGGGGCTGCGTCAGCAGAAGCGGATGAGGGCTCGTGACAGCAGCTGGGTCCACGACAGCAGCAGGGTGCAGGACATTAGCAGGGAGTACCTGAGGGAGAAAAGAGGGGTGTGTGGGTCCGCACTCAGGAACAGAGGCCGCATCAGGGGCGGCAGGGGTTACTGCTGGGCCGGGGTCGGCGTCTGAGGCAGGACGGGTGTGCTGGGGTCGGTAGGACGTGGTGCTTGGGGCAGGAAGAGGAGCTGGTGTCTGCTTAGAGTAGCAGAGCTGCTCTAGGGTGTCTAACCTGCGGTGTAGAGACAGTAGTTGTAAAGCCGATGAGAGCTGCTTCTGTGTGGATAAGCCAGTCTTCCATGCTGCTTGATGGACTGGGAGCGTGATCAGTTTCTCCTCCATCCTGTGTGAGTGCGAATCTCCGGGAGTCACCATTTGTAGGGTTACGTGATATTATGTTGTCTAGCACTCAGGATGGATGGATGGAAACTCTAAGGTGGTGGTTTTCTTATATAATATAAGTTATATGAAAGACAGTCTGGTGCTGGAGATGCCATGTGGTGAGGAGCTGCTCAGTAGACACGTTCGGTGAGTAGCGTGCTGAAGGAGGTAGATGTGCAGGAGCTTCGTTAGAGGAGATGTTGCCTGTTGCTGGCCTCCAGGTTGAATGAGAGCTGGACAGCGAGGAGCTTGCTTGGAGGAGGTGTTGCGTGTTCAGGAACCGAGGCCAGAATGAATCTCAATGGAGAGACAGAGCTTATATACACAGCAGCCGGAAGTAAATCCGTGGGAACTCGCCGGTTTCTTGACTCCGTTGCTAGGGAAGACGTAGCAGGTGGCTGGTTGCTAGGATACTGTGGCATCTGGTGACACCGCCCCCCCCCCCCTGGGCCGCTCGTTTGGTTGCTAGGATACTGTCGCATTGGAATGCGGATACGCAGTTGTAGGGGAGACGTCCACTACAGTGTAAATATACTGATAGTGATTCTGAAACTGTTTATTTAGTCAGAAAAACACAGATGCAAAGTGAACAATAACAACAATTTGGATATGGCTGAGCCAGTGGATTTTCGAGGTGAATAAAATATAACCCACCATAGAGATGCCACACAAACACATAATGGAGCGGGTGACCAAGTAACATTTCAAGATGATGAATGACTCCATTTTCTGATCCTACATTTACATTGGTTCCATCACAACCAACACACACAATGGGCTGCTGGGTTAGATTTTTCTCCACCAGAAACTCGTGAATAGTTTTGGCAATCTGCTTTCCGTGTCCAGTCTTGGGAGTCACATGTGTGAGATATTCATTGCCAGGCTCAACCATGATGACATAATGATCTTTCACCATCATCCTCGAACTCCATTTCTCGGTCTTCTCATTCTTTATCATCACACGAGTGGCGGTCTTCTTACCATCAAAATAGAGTGACGTCAAATTATCTAAACTAGCCATCTCAATTTCTTGCCTCTTAAATCGGTATTTTTGTCTCGCATCCCGCAGCTTATGTGGTCCAATAACCTGACTCTTGTCATCCTTTGTGATAATGCCATAGTCAGTTAAGGTGGCAGTAGCAATGGCAGCTCCAGCATAATCACTAATCAAGTATCGGTCACAAGCGGCAGCCAGTGTAGGGAGTCTTGTCCGGTAACACAACATTGAGAAATGAAATGAGAAAAGGCTGATAATCAATATAGACATAGCACCATACTCATCTGCAACAAGACAACTTAAATGAAATAAGAGATATGAAAAAAAAGTTGATAAACACTGAACAGAACATTGCACCGCCACAGCGGCTGTTTGGCTAGTACTGTAGGTAAATTTAAAAATTTCAGTAGAAAATGCGGCAGACTAAACCTCCACATATCAGCTTCAAATTTGGCATGGAGTCTTAGATATGTATAAGGAACAATGCCTGAAGAGTGCAGCTTTGAGCAAAATTTCACTGCCCCCTATAGCTCAATTTCAATTTCAATTGTTTATTCCTTGATAGAGGAAGACGGGATCCTAGTGCGGTCACTAGGTACCCCTGTACAATAACACCAGAAGCATCTGGCAAGTGTGACAAGTATATACAGTATAAATATTATAATGGCATTCTGAGTGTGAACCCAACATCTCATACCCCACACTATCTCGAGTTATGTTTGCAGATAAACATTCAAACTCCTTATACATCAACATTTAAATCTATAATAACAAAAATCGTAATTATGTAAACAATTAATTTACTATTCTTTACACTTCGTTGTTATGTTAACATCTACAATTTTCAGTTTTCCTTAATCACTATCATTCCTTCTTCCTTTGTTTAGGAGCGTTATTGACCAGTGTTAGTGAAGGAAAAAACATTTGAGGGCAGACTGAAGGAACATATTCACTGTACTTTCCCCCGGTAGAATCGCCTGTTCCACTGTTTTTGTTTTGTTACTGTGGTACCAACAAACACCGCTGTTTATTTTATTTCAATTCAATTTCAATTGTTTATTCCTTGATAGAGAAGCGGGATCCTTGTGCTGTCACTCGTGCCCTGTTCAATAACACCAAGCATCTGGCAAGTGTGACAAGTATATACAGTATAAATATTATAAAGGGCTTACTAAAGCCTAAGGAAGGAAGGATATTCCTTCAACACATAATCAATGTTATTTACATAATATCTGGCCAGTATGGGGAGGATCATCGTGTCTCTGTCAGGGGTCTTGTAGTGTGGGGTCCAGCAGGCGTCCTGGAGAGCGTTGTGTGTGGGGACATCTTAGGAGGTAGTGGATAGGGTGCAGCTGTCGGGTCTTCTGCATAATGCACAATAGCGTTGCTCAGGTGATGTGCCAATCCCAAGCAAGTCATACCCAATGATGATACGGGCACCAATCACATCCCTTTCCGCACCCTAGACATACGAGAGATCAGGAAGTTTACGGAGGACATCGTACCAGGTGGGCGGGGAGTCCAGGGATGGTTGCTTCCTGAGCTTCTCTCTGTTTGAGGGCGGGTGGGGTCCTAAGCTGTAAAGTGTTCGAGGACAACGTAGTCAGGTGTGGTCTTGTTGCAGCCAGTCTTGGCAAAGCCATCTGCTGCCTCATTCCCCAAGATACCGACATGACTAGGTATCCATAGGAATGTGGGACAGTGCATCCTGAAGTATGGATGTTAACCCTCGTATTCGGAGGATGAGGTCCTTATTTTCCCTGATCCAAATGAGATCCGTCGAGCAGACCTGGAATCGCAGCAGTCAAGCAAGGGCAGAAACCATCTGCTTCTTCTTCCTCAGCGAGAAGGGCAGCAAAAGGGCTATTAGTTCAACCTGTGTGGAGGATGCCCAGTCAAAACTCTGAGAAACAGTTGATAGGCGCAGGGGCATCAGGGCGGAGATGTAGACACCAGCCCGGCCCGACCTGTAGCAGGGTCAACAGAACCATCAGTGTAGAGGACGACCATACCTGGGGACCAGTGGGCGATCCTGGAAGTGGTATTTGCAGAGAATAACAGGGTTCACGTGGGATTTCGGGGCGGTCCAAGGGCAATCACTTCAGGTTGAAAAATGCAGCCAGGAGAAGAGCGAACCAACAGCAGGGGTGACAACAATATCAGGCAGGTCGTGTTCCTGAAGGGCTCAGATGAGTGACCCTCTTAATGTCTTCTAGATGGAGGTCGGCCTCGGACAGCAGGAGTCAAGTTGGCTGACATGGTGCCCGAGGATCCCGTAGAATGGAAATGGCAGTTCTTAGGTAAAACTCACAGGATCCTGTAGGGGAAAAGACAAAGTTTGGTATATGAGAGAAGTAGAGCCTGTCAACTAGGGCCCAAGGATGATGGCTATCCTCTGGATAACTTCGGGACGGTTGACAGCAGTCCGACTAATGTTGACGAGGGCAGGGGTGCGTAGTCAACACAGGAATGGACAAGGACTTGTACATGGTGAAATGCAAGGGTGTTGGTGGCACAGGGAATACATGGTGAGACTCCGAAACATATGTCTCGAAGTAGCGGACTTCAGGGATCTGACAACGTGTGCGAGTTACCACCCAGGTATTTTTGCTCATTAACCCAGTCAAGGGCGTTCCTCATAAGAAGGGTGGGTACAACACGACCGTGCCACATGCCTTTGTTTCGCAGTTGAAAGAAGGAAACCAAGTGAATCACACTCTCTGGAGACCAGATCAAGGGCTTCACCATGCTGTGATGGTGAATCGGCTGGATTGTCCAATTAACCAGGCCGTTCATATATTTATTATTTGGGTTTAAGTAACGAAACCAACTGTAGTTCCTTGTT